>NW_003546557.1:107800-110402 GCF_000090795.2 Amphimedon queenslandica
ATTGAAGGAGAGTGCTCCCTTGGATCCCTGCTTCAGGTGCTGAATAGACAGGATTACCAGGATTAGTCGTCCTACCAATCAGAGGCTGAAGATTAGCTGATCCGTAATCAGATACTTTAGCCCTCCATACTCCTAACATTGGTTGAAGGAGTACATTAGCACTGCTGACATCTCTATGTAGTATAGGATGAGGCTTGAAGAGATGAAGGTAATTGAGAGCACAGGCTACATCTAAACTGATGCTCAGTATCGCAGGATAGGTCACTCCTCCAATCTCTAATTCCTTTCTTAGGCTCGTCGGCATTAGCTCTGTCAGGATGATTGGATTACCCTCTGTAGTCGCTCCTATGAACTGAAGGAGGTTAGGATGACGTATTTTAGAAGCAATATTCATTTCACGAGAGAACAGTGACACGTTATATTCTGATATGATGGTCTCGTGAAGTACCTTTGCAGCAACTTCCAGTCCATGGAAACGAGCTACTCTGACCTCTCCCCATCCTCCTCTCCCTAGAATCCTTTCTGTCATTCTAATATCATTTCTGCTAACTACCCAGGAAGACTCTCTCTCTTCTCTATCTCTCTCTCTTAGTTGCTGCTGAGCTTGTTGAAGCTGTCGTTGAAGATCCTGTTCTCTTTGCTGGCCACCTTCTACTTGCCTTTGAAGCTGTCGCTCTCTTTCTTGAGATTCTCTCTCTCTTGATTGAAGTTGCTGCTGTGCTTGTTGAAGTTGCCTCTCCTTTTCTTGAAGTTGTTGTTGAAGACCCTGGACTTGTTCTCTGGCTTGCCTCTCTCTTTCCCTCGCCTGTTGAATTTCCCTCTCTCTTTCTTGTCCTTGTTGCTGTGCTTGTTGAAGTTGTTGTTCTCTTCCTTGAAGTTGTTGTTGTAGTCTGTTTCTAACTTGTTCCTTTTCTCTTTTCTCCTCCTCTAGTTCCCTTTCCCTTTCTTGTAGTACACGTGTCAGACGGTCTATTTCTCTTCTATCCTCAGGTTGAACAGGTTGAGATGCTTCCCATTCTCTTCTCCTTTCTTGTAGTTTCTCTTGATACTGGTCCAGAGGTATTATACTAGTAGACCAATCATTATTACTAGTATATCCTATATAGTAACACAATAATTCAAGTAATGACAAGTACATGTTAGTTAATAAAACAAAAGCCTGTACTGTTAATTTATAATAGAGGATAAGCGTGCTAAGTATATCCATTGAAAAATAAATGTATTCATTGCATACCGTAATAACTTTCAAGGAAAAAAATTAGTTTGTTGGACGTCAACTTTCCAATGGCAGCAATGGAGAAATGATAGAAAAAGGCTTGGTACCAGGAAACCGCTCTGTATTTCTTGATAGCAATATTTCAGGTGACTACTAGACCCCATTAGATCCTCAGGATGCTTTCTAAGCTTCCGAAAAAAGCCTCAAGAAGGTAGCAAGGGAAGAAAATGTGTTTTCCCCCATTGAGCTCTTAATAAACTTGACGTCCAACATGGCGGCCAATTTACTGTGTGGGTTAGATACATGGTACTAAAAAGCTATGAATATACTTAGCACGCATATTCTCTATTATTATATTCAATATGTACAAATTGTGCATATTCAATACATTAGTATTTACATGTACTCACTGAGTTCAACAACTGCTGTATCAGTGTATGATGAGCTTCCTCCAAACACAATTATCCAGTTAGTGGTTGGAGTCACACTCCAAACTGAGAGAGAATGCCAGCATCTATTAGTGACATTGACTGGTAAATTAACCTGCATTATAAAGGAGGAGTACAACAAACATAACTTGTAATATTAATTGTCAGATACTGTACATGACATGTATACATGTAAAATTTGACTCATTCTTCAATAGCTTATATAAAATCATGAACTCCATCAAAAGATTTCAACCACAACCACACACCCACAATACCGTATAAGTGGTTTTTTCGAGGGAATTATATTTTACGAAATCTGCTAAAATTCTAATTCACAGACTTTAATTTTGCAAATTCTACCAGGTGTGCCATGCAGGTACTGCATTAAATTAAATTTTGCGGATTTTATTTTCACAAATCAGGACTAGAGGGAATCCGCAAAATTTGCAACCCTAAAAAAACCACTTATACGGTATAATGTTTTACTTACCAATTCCTTCCATGATTTATTGTTAATATCAAATATCCAAATATCATAAGCACCACCAGTTCCACCCACCACTAGTAGGTGTGGTCCTGAGCTAGTGTTAATCAATACACTGGAATGACCACGTCTTCCCTTAGGCCATTGTACTGATCCTCCAGGATTAGATAACTTTGAACAATTCTAAAATAATAAAATTAAATTTAATTATCATAAATCACACCCACACATTCAGTGTTATGAATAATAATACACACATACAATACATTATTAATTAATAATTAATGTAATTATACTAATAATACACTCACCACTGATGTATCAGTAAAATTAAGAATATATACATTGTTACTGGCTCCGTTATCAGTGTAACCTCCAAATAATATAGCACTGGAATTATTACTTGATGTTAAAGTGAAGTCATAAATAGGAGGTGGTCTGTCTCCAGTGACAGTCGGTGATATCCATTGT
>NW_003546557.1:110516-112112 GCF_000090795.2 Amphimedon queenslandica
CAATTGAAGGTATCAACATTAAAACTGTATACATGTAAATATTATATAATAATTTAATATTAAAAACTATCATGTTTACCTGTATAAACTATTATGATAACAGTCTCCATGATTACAATAGCCTCCAAAATAAAATATTTCCCTTCCAATGGCAGCTGCTGCATAGCCATTAACACCCAGTGGAGGGTTACCAGTGGTGGGTTTCTGCTCCCACCTACCAGTCCTTAGGTGACACACCTCCATCACAGAACACATTGATTTCTTCTTTTCATTATTATGTACTGCAGGGAGATCAGGCTGGCCCCCACCCCACATGTACAGGTAGTCTCCTACCCGTACAGTGGAGTGTTCTCTCCTCTTCCCTGGTTGATAGTCTATAGATAACAAGAGGTAACAGTAACTGAATGATACACTAATAGTAACAACACACGAGTCATAATCAAGTATAAACAAAATACTGACCTGGTGCTTTGGCTGCCATTTTGTTTGGAGGTGACGCCTTTCTATGACGTCATACAAATAGTTTAATAAACTGTGAGGACAAGAAATTTTTGTTTCGCAATTTTTTAATTAAAAAATAAAATAGCAAAAGTATACCCTATCAACAAAATCTGCAGCAACAACAACAACAATAATAATAATAATAATAATAAATCAATCAGCCAACAATGCATTATAGTTAAACAAATGTATGTTACATGTACATGTATATAAGTGTACATGTACATGTATTAGTGTATTATAGTATATGTATTGTTTTTAATTAAAAGACATCCAAGAATCAGCTCCAGAAGGGGGAGGGGCAGCCCCGCCCCCTCTGCTAGTAAAACTATCACCAAACATATCCATACCACCTCCAAAACCACCCCCCCGTCCCGGGGGCAGGGGGCAATGCACCAAAAGTATTGTCAAACCCAGAAGGGGCGGGGCCAGAAGTAGTGGGCGGGGCATCAGTGAAGTCTAAATCAGGTGGACGGTATGGTAGAGGGGGTGAAGTTTCTGTGTTAGTGGGTGGGGATTGGAATATTGTGGGAGGGGCCGGTTCAGGTTTTGATGTTGTTTTGTCACGAGCTATTGAGACCAGATCAGAGAATGCATCAATTTTGCCCCCGGCCCCCTGAGGGGGCTGTCCACCTCCTGGGGGTCCAGCTCCTCCGGTATTAGTAGGTAGGAGTGGCTGAGAGAAATTGCTGTCTAGTAGGAGGTCAGCTGGTAAACTGAAAATATCCTGAGACGGTGGGGGCTAGGGGCCACTGGAAAATCCGCCCATGTCCCCTCCAAATTGAAACTGTCCCGTTCCGTACCCGGCAGGAGGTCCCATTCCCAAACCAGGCATTCTCATTCCCATACCTATCAGGTAAGCAGTGGTTGTGCTTTGCTGTGGATTACGTATAGCGTCCATAAGATCCATCGTAATGGAGGGTTCCTGTACAGGAGGGGGTGGGTAATTAGGGGGAGGGGGCTGGCCGGCCATACCAAACGGGTTTGGTTGTGGGGGTGGGGCAAATGTAGGCGGGGCTTGAGGCTGATTCCCGTACAGACTAGTAAGAGCTCCACTGCCTGAGAAGACGTCAGATAAATCATCAAACCCGCTTG
>NW_003546557.1:113301-115574 GCF_000090795.2 Amphimedon queenslandica
GAATAAAATAACATATTTAAATTACTTTAATACTTACATCATAGACGTCATCAAAAGTTGGAGGTGGGGGCTCATTACCAAATGAGAATATGTCTGCCTCTTGTGGGCGTGGGGGCATAGCAGGAGCTTGTTTTGGCATAGGAGGAGGTGGACGGTCTGGAGCTTTGGAAACTGAAGTATAAGAAGGAGGAGGAGCATTCTCAGCTGGTAGGTTACTAGTATCAGGATCTGGGGAGAGATGGAGAAATGAGGAAATATAAAATATAAGATATTACTCTTGCTGTGATGGGGTACCTTGAGGTGCTTTATCTGCTTCTTCTCTTTCCTCCTTCATCTTCTTCTTTGCTTGACGTAACTTCATGATAAGATCAAATAACTCACGAGATGAATTGACAAATGTAACAGCCTAAAAACAATAGAAAAGTAAAATAAAAGTCAAAATTGTTTTCTAGTTGCTATCCAATTCATGCAGACATCAGTTATCAAGTTTTACATGCAGAAACTGTACATGTACTGTATGTATGATCATGATAGCGTACTATTGGTCTCTCAGCCTTGAAGCAGTAGAGTCTAAATCCAGTGTGGGACTCCTTAGTTTGAATGATAACTCCAAAGTAGCACTGATCCTCAGGATCAAGAGTTACATAAGTAACCTTATCCACTGGGACACGAGTTATAGACTATAGTTATTAATAGTTATTAATACTCTTTACAAATACCGTACAGAAGGAAATTTTGGAGGGACTAAATTTTGGCGAAATGCTAAAATTTTGGTGATTGGCGAATTTGTGGCCATGTGCCATTGAGCATGCGCATAATGGCTCAAAATGGCGAATTTTTATTTTGGCAAATGGCTATCAAAACGCCAAATTCACCAAATTTAATTACCTCCAAAATTTCCTTCCATACAGTATTTCTTCAATACTCATATTTTGTACATGTACATGTACCTTTGATCTCTCATCATAAAGTGATACTCCTTTCAGGTTAAGACCTAAAACTGCTTTTGGCTTGTGAGCTCTCATATTCTTACTAGCCGTCTATAAAAGGAGAGAAGGAAAAAAATAAAGCAATAACAACAATGCGGGCTACTGAATTCATGAAAATGAAACCATGCTTTAAACTAGGCTAATTCTTCCCCACTCTCTCTCTCCCTCTCTCTTTTCTTACTCTCAAAGTAGGTAGGCAGTATCTAGCGGCTTCAGCATCACCACGTCTCCTGTTAACATTCTCAGATCCAACATACTGCAAGTTGAATAATTTAAAATTGAGTGCATGCCGCAATAAATGCATTTTAAAAATACCTTAACTCTAAATTGGAGTCCTTCTCAAGAATATTAGTGCCACATGATGTACAGGTAGTCTCCTACCCGTACAGTGGAGTGACCACTCCTCTCCACTGGTTGATAGTCTATAGATAACAAGAGGTAACAGTAACTGAATGATACACTAATAGTAACAACACACGAGTCATAATCAAGTATAAACAAAATACCGAGGGGTCCGCAACTCCAAATAATCCCGTACACCCTTGAAAATAATCTATAATAATCTGTTAATCTTTAAAATCTCCAGTGCTTTGGCTGCCATTTTGTTTGGAGGTAAAGCCCTTATTATGACGTCATACTTAAAACTTTGTTTTAAAACTAATTTTAAAGAATTAAAAATAGCCTATCTAAAAAAAATTTGCAGCAACAACAACAATAATATCTCAATAATTAATAAACAGTGTCATTTAGTTCAGTTATAATATCATTCATTGTTGGACGGTGTCTATACTCAACTATCAGGCAGCGTTCAACAAGAGACTTAAACGAGGCTCTTCTAATACCATCAATAAGACCTACTCTCTCTTCTGGTAGAGGAATACGTCGTGTTATCATCTCTAGAAGGAGAACACCATAACTGAACACATCCATTGAAGGAGAGTGTTCCTTTGGATTGGCTGCTTCAGGTGCTGCATAAAGTGGGCCACCAGGATTGACTGACCTAATTATAGAATGCTGAAGATTAGCTGATCCGTAATCAGATACTTTAGCCCTCCATACTCCTATCATTGGTTGAAGGAGTACATTAGCGCTGCTGACATCTCTATGTAGTATAGGATGAGGCTTGAAGAGATGAAGGTAATTGAGAGCACAGGCTACATCTAAACTGATGCTCAGTATGGCAGGATAGGCCACTCCTCCAATCTCTAATTCCTTTCTTAAGCTCGTCGGCATTAGCTCTGTCAGGATCATTGGATTACCCTCTGTAGTTGCTCCTATGAACTG
>NW_003546557.1:116583-118018 GCF_000090795.2 Amphimedon queenslandica
ATGCAGAAAATGTACTCCCTATTGTTTAGCAGGTAAATAAGATATGATTTAAGGGCAAAAGTAGTAATTATAAGCAAGTTCAAAATATCATGGTTTTTTTCTATTTTGAAAATAAATTAGCTGAATTCATTCTCCTTTGCATCTTTTATAACACTGCAGCTTGCATTTCTGCATTAAAATTGTCAAAACTCTAGAATTTTAACATGAAGTTGTGTATAAACCAATGGAGCAAACAACCATCTTCCCTCTTGTGATGTCACACGTGACCACACCCACATTTGCTAAATACAGGATGCAGAAATGAGGAAGTAAATTATGCATTTTTAAACCAGTTTTTCTCTAGGAAAGAGCAATTATTTTGCACCAAAAGTATTTTTGCAAGTCATTCTACACCACAATGAAAATATTTTTGATTTTTAATCACAACCCAATTTTTCGTGTCGGTTGCCCTTTAAGCCTACTATTATTTGCGTCTACTAATTTTAGCGAAATCAGCAAAAGTCATGTTTAGCGTTTTTAACCAAATTAACCATAAATAATAACCATTATAATGAATAATAATTATTTTGGCGTCTATTTAATTTAGCGATTTAAAGCTCTCTCGCTAATATAGCTAAATTTAGTAGACGCTAAAAATAGTAGGCTTAAGGTATATTCAATACATTTGTATTTACATGTACTCACTCAGTTCAATAACTGCTGGATCAGTGTATGACGTGCTCCCTCCAAACACAATTATCCAGTTAGTGGTTGGAGTCACACTCCAAACTGAGAGAGAATGAGAATATCTCTCAATGACAATGTCTGATAGATTAAACTACAAGGATGATTATAATAAATGTATCCAATGTCACATGCTAAACACATACGTGCATTATTAATTTATTCATAAACTCTACCCAAAATGTTTAAACAACACCAACAATATAAAAATAAACTTACCAGTTTCTCCCATGATTTATTGTTAATATCAAATATCCAAATATCAGAAGTACGATTATATCCACCCACCACTAGTAGGTGTGGTCCTGAGCCAGTGTTAATCAATACACTGGAATGAGAACGTCTTTTCTTAGGCCATTGTACTGATCCTCCAGGATTAGATAACTTTGAACAATTCTAAAATAATGAAATAAAATTAATTATTATAAACCATACCCACGCACTCAGTGTTATGAATACTAATACACATATACAATACATTTAAACACAGTTTCTTGTGCTGTATTTTCATACAGTACAACTGCACTGGGATAGCCTAAACACCTGTTTTACAAATGTAAAACCACAAACACAAAACTAAAGTGAAGAGTTTCTGCTTGTAGGATGAAGTTCCGTTTATAAAAACATAAAACCACAAATCATGCTGTATATAAGATATACAGAGTGGGCAGTGCCTTTCATGCACCCACACATTATACTATACTAATAATAC
>NW_003546558.1:0-3542 GCF_000090795.2 Amphimedon queenslandica
TGTCTGTGATCATACAGGAGTTGAAGAAGAAGAATGGGAACATTGTAAAAATCATCAGATCTGATATGATCATATTCTCTAATCTCAGGATTCTGATAGAAGTAGGAGAGATGACAAGTCTCAAATCCAAACAATGGTTCCCTCTTACACTCTAAGTCAAGTTGTTGTTTATTAAAATACTGTCGATAGCTCTCATGTTCAAGGTGAGTTAGACCTGCTACAAACCTCAGACACATTCGAAAGTGATCATCATCAAAGTGATCCTTAAACACTTCCTCTCTCTTCTTCTCATGCTTAGCTATCCACCATGCACCCAGAAATTCCTGTATACTCAAGTGAAGGAACTGATACTTCTCCTCATCGTATTCTGTGAATCTTGTCATCAATCCAAGATAGTCTTCCTTCACTGCCTCACTCAGTGACTGTAGTTGATGTGAAGAGAATGTCATTCTTGTATTAGCCAGGTTAGTATAAGCTAATTGACACATCTCTTGTAAAGGTTTAGCTAATTGTGATGGTAATGAAGAAAGACTACCTAAAGTATGTGGGTTAATGTCATGTCTTTTAACATGTCTTCTGATAGTTTGTAGGATAAAGTTCTCATAGAGTTGAGTGAGTGTTGTTGGTAAGTGTCCTCCTTCCTTACAATAAACTAAGATGACCATGGAACAGACTAGTGGTACATAACACAATGATTGGACATCATTTCGTACTTTAAGATCATTAATGAGTTTCACTGCTAGTTGTGAGTCCTTACTGCTTTGAGTAGTTGTGAAAGGTTTAGATAACAAGGATGCAAATCTATTTTCATCAATGAGTTCTTGTGCTAGCTTTGTATCTTTTTGAAGTGTTTGTATAATTACTGTTGATATTTCTTCCTTAGAAAACCCAATGACCTGAACATGTCTACTGAGAGTATCCATTTTCAAAAGTGAAGAGGAGGCATAGCTACGAGAGGTAACAATTACTGAACATTGGTCTAACTCCTTTCTATGAATGATACTAGCAGCTAATGAAGACTGTCTGAGTTGTTCACTTAGTTCATCCCAACCATCAAACATTATCAGTAATCCTTTTCCATTTCTGTCTATCAGCCAATCAACTACTTTTAAAAGTTTGGAGCTTTTATACTCAAACAGGTCAGCTAGTGTAGTAGCTGTAGCTATCTTGCTATTCCTTAAAGGACAGTAAAGTACCAAGTCATACTGTTGGTGTACAAGTGGTCCATTAGACCACATATTTAACAGTTTACGACAGAGTGTGGTCTTCCCAATACCAGGAGGACCGTCTATTACTACTCTGAGAGACAGAGAACTATCTGTGGGTTGGAGGACATCTTCAACACTTATCTCTTTGTTTTCAGTTAGTTTAACTGTTTTATCAACTTGTCCTCTTAGCAGATGCCAAGCTGATTCTGCTTGTGTGCTGGAGTCTTGTTTTTCTACTAGTGCTAGTCTTCCAAAGAAATCTTTTCCAATTCTTGGTGGCCAGTCTGTAGCAACAATAGGTTGGTGTTTGTAGTGTTGTCTCATATTGTCAGCATATCCTTGAACATCATCAGGTATTGAACTAATGGATGTGACATTATCAGGTATAGACTGACCTAATGTATTGAGATATAATGACTATATTGATCACTGATAATGTACACACACACACACTCACCTAACTGGTGTAATATAGAGGTAGCAATATCTGTTAGTGTACGATGTTGTTGGTTTATTAATACATGACATATATCAATAAGATACTGCTCTGGATTAAGAGAGGATTCCAACTGTTTCTCAATGACATTCATAAGGTTGGCAGCTTTAGTATAATTATCAACTGCTGGTACAAGCATTTCCTGTTTAGTTTGTTGTGGTATCAGTTCTTTAGCATACAGTGCATATGCTGTTCTTGGAATGTCAATAGAAATACTATCAACAAGTTTAACAGAATGAGTCCTTAATATATCCTTTGGATTACCTGCAGTAGTGTATCAGTTAATGAGTGTTGTATTAAGTGTATGTTCACCTGTTATAGGACCAGGATTAGCATTACTGGTACTGACTTCCATATCATCATCATTAATACTTCTTCCAGCTGTGGGACCTGTCACTTTGTCTTCAATAGTTCTAGCTAGTTCATTCTCTTTACATTGTTTCAAAACATTAATGACATCTCTCCATGATGCTGTAGGATTAACTAGCAACCATCTCTTATGTAAAGCCATTTTCATGAGGTGAGCATTTCTTTTCTTTTTATCAATTATATTGACATCAGATTGTGTTATTCCAGGAAGACAATGAGCAAATGGTTTCCAGTCAACAAGTGGTTTAAGACACTTTGCAAATAAGAGACAAGATGGTCGATCATCAATCATAGGACCAGGATTGAGTTCAACATCTCCTGATAAGAGGAGGAGCATACGTATACAAACGATCAAATAGAGATCATTGTAAATCAGGTTAGAACTCCTGCCTCCAGCTAACACTACTGACTGGAGGTAATTTGTATCAGTAACAGTAACACCAGTAGTACATTGTACTTGGTAGCAGTTACCTAATAATAAAATACCAGTAAATATACGAGTACAAAGTTCCAATTGTTGTTTACCTGTTGGAGGAATCATCAAGATGTGTCTTAATAAAGAGAGAGAGAGAAAGAGGAGGAGGAGTAAAGCAATAAGAGACAGAGCTGCTGGCAGTTTAGATGTCTTCTCTCCTGATGTAGTACTGCCTGACTTGCTGTCTACTGCAGCTTTGAATGAGTGAGAGTGGCGGCCATTAGCTGGTCTACTGGAGGCAACTTGACAGTAGTTCCACAGTCCAATACTTGCTCTCCATTGAGAGACATCAATCATCTTGTAATTATTAGTAAAGTATAATTAAAATGAACTATAATATACTTACCTCTATCACTGTTAATGATCAACTGTTGTAAGATAAAGAAATGAAAAGATACAGTCAATATAAAGAAGAACAAGTTACAAGCCAATTGTGCTGAAGTTGCAAGCTCCTCCTTCCTTATCAAAACCACATCCACTTATCAAGGTCAATTTTGTCTGCTTTGTTTCTTTACCTACTTTCAACTTATTGTTGAGGTAAAAGTTACTAATTTTAATGCTAGCTATACAGCTTAGGAATAGTAATAGGAATTCATTTATGTATAATAAAATCAAACAGGTGACAATTTCAAATAATAATCAAGTAATAATAATAACAACATTAATAATAATAACAACAACATTAATAATAATAATAATAATAATAATAAGTCAAGCACTATATATTAGTTCCAGCCAGCACTCCCTCCCTCTCCTCCATTATTCCAATCAGTCACTGGAAGTGGCAGCTGCTACTGAGGCACTCACTCCGGCTCTAACTGCTCCTTTGGTTGCGTCTCTCACATATTTGTTACCAGCAGCACCTTTGGCAGCCTCAGCAGCTGCTTTATCTAATGTACCCCCAGACAGACGATAATAACGATGAATCTAATAATAATAATAATAAATACAATTAATTTAATTAATATAATTAGTCTCCACTAATTATTAGTGT
>NW_003546558.1:4027-8723 GCF_000090795.2 Amphimedon queenslandica
ATAAAGAGACTGTTATTAATATTTTCTACATGCATGTATTAGTAACGCTGTAGCTTTACTAAGTAGGATTCACCCCCAAAGAAAATGGTTGCAACAACTTTTGCAGTCTTGCTATATACCAGGAAAAGGAGCTCCTATGCTTACCAGACTTCTTAGAGGACTTTATATTAACAAGAGGTCCAACACACCCAGGAATCCAGTACTCTCTCTTTGGAATCCAAATAGAATGCAGTGGAATGCAAAATTTTAATCATTTCAGCCAGTATAGACTGAGGTATACAAATTAAGCACTTTTGTAGTACCCTGTTTGGAATCTCACAACTGAATTCAGGATTCCAGAACAAAATTCGGGTCTGTGTCAGACCCCTTGAGTACCAATAATTGTCATTATTAATTACAAATTATTTTGCAATTTTCTCCAAATAGCAATTGATATGTAATTATTATTATTATTATTGTTGTTGCTGTAATAGTGGTAAATTTAACTCACATTAACACTATCTGCTGATGGATTTCTGAATAAATCATTGCAGTATAAGTTTGCAGTTGCTATGCGAAGAGGAATCTACATAGTAGAGTTACATAGCTTGATAAATAAAACTGACTGGGTAAAATGTAACATGTAATTATTTAAGACTAATGCTGCATGGTGACTAAGTTCCAATTAATCAGCATGGCATGCCACTGAGTCCACTACTTTATGTTTTATTGCAAAAATGTTATTGTTATAATGGACGTCATACAGGATGAACGTCATAATGAACAATCATGAATATTGTTATCGTTAGCGGGTCATGCCTGACTCTGGGCGTCGATCGTGACTGATTCATCAGTATCGGAACAGGACATTGCCCCAAATCCTCGGTCCAGTATAGTCTATCAGCTATGATTCGAGCCTGAATCAGGACTGGTCCATGTTTCAACTCTTGGGCGTGTAGCAGGGATAAGCTCCCCTCTCTTGATCACTTTGACTTCCCTATCACTCAGAAGGCCTTATCACGCTTGATTGATCAGTCTGTCTTCAATAGTCTGCTGTCTCTGTCTCAGGACGATCGGTCTCGTGCTCTCTTCCTCTCGACAAGCATCTCTCATGCTGGGGACTGGTTGAGTGTTATTCCATCCACTACCCTCGGTCTCCATCTGTTAGATGCTGAGTTCAGGGTTTGTCTTCGCTACTGGTTGGGGGTTCCTCTAGCCAGTGAGTCCTCTGTCTGTACAGTCTGCACTCGCCCTGCTCACCCCTTGGGGGATCATGCTATGGCTTGTGGTGGCAATGGTGATCGAATCCTTCGGCACAATGCTCTGAGGGACGTTTTATTCTCAGCTGCACAGTCTGCTGCCCTTTCCCCTCGCAGGGAAATACAGTCCCTTATCCCGGATTCCACTAGTCGCCCAGCCGACATTTTCCTCCCCTCGTGGTCTCAGGGCCGTCCTACTGCTATGGACGTTACTGTCATTTCTCCCCTCCAACAGCAGACTATTGCTAATGCTGCTTCTTGTCAGGGTTCCTCTTTATTGGTGGCCGAACACCGTAAACGGGTCGTCCATTTTGATAATTGCCATCGCGTTGGAGTCGAATTTGTTCCACTGGCCGTTGAGTCTCTTGGGGGCTGGAGTTCTTTATTAAGGACACCATTGGGCCCACACTACCTGTCCTTAATACATGTACAGTGTAGCCTCTTTATTAAGGACACCATTGGGCCCACACTACCTGTCCTTAATACATGTACAGTGTAGCCTCTTTATTAAGGACACCATTGGGCCCACACTACCTCTCCTTAATACATGTACAGTGTAGCCTCTTTATTAAGGACACCATTGGGCCCACACTACCTGTCCTTAATACATGTACAGTGTAGCCTCTTTATTAAGGACACCATTGGGCCCACACTACCTGTCCTTAATACATGTACAGTGTAGCCTCTTTATTAAGGACACCATTGGCCCCACACTACCTGTCCTTAATACATGTACAGTGTAGCCTCTTTATTAAGGACACCATTGGGCCCACACTACCTGTCCTTAATACATGTACAGTGTAGCCTCTTTATTAAGGACACCATTGGGCCCACACTACCTGTCCTTAATACATGTACAGTGTAGCCTCTTTATTAAGGACACCATTGGGACCACACTACCTGTCCTTAATACATGTACAGTGTAGCCTCTTTATTAAGGACACCATTGGGCCCACACTACCTGTCCTTAATACATGTACAGTGTAGCCTCTTTATTAAGGACACCATTGGGCCCACACTACCTGTCCTTAATACATGTACAGTGTAGCCTCTTTATTAAGGACACCATTGGGCCCACACTACCTGTCCTTAATACATGTACAGTGTAGCCTCTTTATTAAGGACACCATTGGCCCCACACTACCTGTCCTTAATACATGTACAGTGTAGCCTCTTTATTAAGGACACCATTGGGCCCACACTACCTGTCCTTAATACATGTACAGTGTAGCCTCTTTATTAAGGACACCATTGGGCCCACACTACCTGTCCTTAATACATGTACAGTGTAGCCTCTTTATTAAGGACACCATTGGGCCCACACTACCTCTCCTTAATACATGTACAGTGTAGCCTCTTTATTAAGGACACCATTGGACCCACACTACCTGTCCTTAATACATGTACAGTGTAGCCTCTTTATTAAGGACACCATTGGACCCACACTACCTGTCCTTAATACATGTACAGTGTAGCCTCTTTATTAAGGACACCATTGGGCCCACACTACCTGTCCTTAATACAGAGGTGTCCTCATTTCAGAGGTACTTTTGTATAGGTCTGTACCAATTGGGACATTACAAAATGTCCTCATTATAAAGGTGTCCTCATTATAAAGGAGGTTCTTATCTCAGTGTGTGTCAGTTTATGATTAAATGAAATTGAGTGAGTGTACACACAGTGTTATCATTATATAATGAGGAGTACCATCATGTAATCCAATTAAATATTAATAATACAATTAGTTAAGATAATTGCATGCTCATAAATGACATCATTATCATTGTGTCTCATGTGCTTGTGTGTGTGAGTGAATGTCAAAATCTTTGTCTTTTCTTCTCCTTCTCAACAACATCTTGATATCTTTTGAGCATCTTATTATGACCAGCTCCTCCTCTTCCTCTCTGATTGGCTGATTCAAGTGACTGAAGGCTTCCTGAGAAACCCAGTCCGGCTTTATTGGACCTTATAAATGTTGATATCTACAGAAATACATAAATCATGAGTGAATCATGATCACTGTTATATCTATGGAAATAAACGTTTGGAAGACCAGTCTAACTATCTATAAAGCAGTATAAATGCATGTAAAGGTGTTATCAGAAATAATTACAATCAAACTTTGAACCAATCACTGATGTCACACCACCACACAGGCCACTTGAACTATACAAGTACATGTACGCCCACACACCAAATGTACATGTACACATTAAATGAGTCAATTAATTATAGCTGCTACAGTGGATTATAGAAGTAGGCGTACTCTTTGGCTGTGCATACCAAAAATAACTATAAAGGCTTGGCCAAAGGGGCAGGTGTAATGTGTCAGTTATTGAACAGCTGCTGGGTATAAGGGAACATGTAACCCATAGCCCAAGTAGCAGAGGGAGAGAGAGAAGGAGAATCTGTTTATACAATCAATTAAGCAATTACTGTTTAAAGAGACCATAATGTAATAAACAATAATACCTACCATCCTTAGGATCACGAACCAGTACATGATGAAGAACACACTATAGTCTATCAGGAGGTGTCATGGTTGTAAACCAGATAAAAGGACCCACAAAAACCTAATCTAATAAAGCCGTAAGGAACACGCTAATTATCTAATGAGGGATGTATCATGCATAATAGCTGTAATTACAATTCAAACGCTCATCCCATAGCCTGTTCAAAGACCAGCTGCTGAAATAATGAACTCAAAAGATGCAAAACCATATCAGTCCTATTAGTCACATTAGCGTAACCATGACAACACGGACCATGTGAAAGAGTGTGCCCTCCTCCACTGTAATAAGATAAAGACCGTTAGCTTCTTCTCATGGTCCAGCAGTTCTAGTACGCTAGACCTAATCACACCCACACAAACCACCTCAAGGTATATACACAAAGCAGCGGCAGCAGTAAACATGTACAGTACATGTTTACTGCTGGAGGCATCACATCTCCCCCTCCCTCCCACACACACACACACGTACACGTACACGTACATGTATTGGGGTATGTGTATGTGCATTGAATTGTTTAATTGAAGAGAATAGTAAGAGAAAAGAGCAATTACATGTAGAATGTATTAGTACATGTATGTACAGGAGCAAGGCTATTGGTACTATATACATGTATGTACATGTACCAGTAAAAGGGAGGGAGAGAGAGAGAGAGAGAGAGAGAGAGGGAGAGAGAGAGGGAGAGAGAGAGAGGGAGAGAGAGAGGGTAGAGAGGATGGTGGGAAAGAGTCTTTTTTTATACACGTAATTATTATTCATCAGCTGCAAGGTCGGTCGCCATGGCGATACAAATGACAGCAGCATTTCTATAGTTTTGCTCATAATCCAATTAAGTTATTATTGAATTAGCAAGCTCTTTATTATAGATTTCATTTAATTTGTACCACTCAATGGTACCATTACTATGAGCCTCTTCCTTCTCCCTTCCTCTCTCCCTCTCTCTGTCTC
>NW_003546558.1:11089-13873 GCF_000090795.2 Amphimedon queenslandica
GAGAAAGAGAGAGGAGAGGGAGGGAGGGAGAGAGAGAGAGGAGAGGGAGGGAGGGAGAGAGAGAGAGAGAAAGGGAGAGGGAGGGATATACATACCTAGCAGCTGCCTTGTCAGTGTAATTCTCGGGTAACTTGTGAAGTTCATCTCCAAAGGAATCCTTCAGCTAAACAACAAAGATACATTTTAACATTAAATATCTCTCGATCCATTCTCCCATTAATACTACCATACTGTACATTACTATGGAATGTAACATAAACGTATCTCCCCCTCCCTCTCCCTCCATTACCCTCAGTCCATATTTCTTTTTCAATTTATTGAGTCCTTTCCTTCGCTGCATCTCCAGTGACTCATTGTTGCTAGCTCCGCCCCCATCAGCCGCCCCCACAACACTGATACCCATAGAGGAGCACTCACTGCAGGAGGCCATGCCACGATGAATGTGTAGCAGGAATGAAGTACCACCAATCTTTAGATAGTCACCATGCTGGAGTAAATAGGACTTGCTAGCTTCTTTAGGCTGTGGGTTAGAAGAGAGAGAGAGAGAAAGAGAGAGAGAGAGAGAGGGAGAGGGAGAGAGAATTTCTAACAATAAAACTGGTTGTCATGGCTACAGTCAAACACCAGGTGCATGTCTGGAAAATATTCCGCCAAAACATGAATACATGAAGGGCAGTTAGTGGGAGTGTGATGAATGATGATAAACAATTAATGAAAAATCAAAAACAATTAGAAAAAATATTTTACATCATAATTACTACTAATTTCACAGTTGGATAACCAGAGAATATCAATAATAATAATAATGTGTTATTATTATTATTATTATTATTATTATTATTATTATTATCATTATCATTATTATTATTATTATTATTATTATTATTGTTATTGATTTATGGAATAATTTATGACGTAATAATGAAATCACAACCACAGTCAATTAATAAAAGGAACTGGTAGTACAATAATTGAGAGGGAGAGGGAGAGAGAGAGAGAGAGAGAGAGAGAGAGATGGTTGTACATGAATACAGACTAGCCTCTATATAATGGACACTGTGTCTCTGTTATACAGAGGTGTCCTTTATGTGGAGGTTATTTTATACAGTAAGGAATGTAATTGGTTTCCCATAAAATTTTGGTATAATGCTCAAGCAGCTGGTCAAGTTGCTCAAAAATTGGACCAAAGTCCCTGTACTGTAGTACAGGGATTTTGGGCCAATTTCATCAAAAATGAAAAGGAGAGAATTTTCAATTTTTATTACATTTTCTGATACATGTACATGTACTTAAGTTGTGTATCAACTTTGAGCTGATTCCAATCAAATTTAAATTTTTTATAAATTTTAAAAGTTATTCAAAAATTAGGCAAAAAACCATGGGCTATAGCCTTAGGTATTTTTCAAATTTTGGTGTTTTCTTAAAAAGGCCGTAACTTGAAAAATTGAAGTCAGAATCAGCTCAAACTTTCTACACAGCATAAGGACATCAATATGTATTAGAAAATGTAATAAAAATTTGGTGTGGTTTCGGAGCCATTTTTTGGAAAAAACCGTGGGCTATAGCCTTGGGTCTTTGGTCAAATTTTGCCAAAAATGAAAAGGAGAGAATTCTACATTTTAATTACATTTCCTGATACATATACATGTTCTTATGTTGTGCAGAAAGTTTGAGCTGATTCCGATCAAATTTGGATTTTTTATAAATTTTTAAAGCTACTCCAAATGCCATGTACTGTATTGTAGTGCTTGTCAGCTCATGAAGCTCATGCTGTTTAGCTCACTTAGCATGCTTTGTGGGAAACCCTGGGGTACATACAACTAGGTGCTGTCCGTTAAATGGAGGTGTACGCTATAGAGAGTGTCCATTAAGAGAGACTATACTGACTGTAATTATATCAAAGAAGATGTACAGATACTTTTGAACAAGTAAGGTTAGGATTGGTTACATCATTGTGTCTAAGTTCAAGTCATAACAATAAAGACTATACAAAACATATGAAGAGATAAACAGAGAGAGAGAGAGAGAGAGGGAGAGGGAGGAAATACAGACAGTCTCAGACAGGTTTGTGGTAAATAAAGACTCAAACAAATTAAGAAAAAGAATAAACAGCTGCTAATGTATCAATCACTCCACAGGAGGCCGCCATTAACTTTAAACACAAAGCGAGGTGAACACCTCATCTTATGATCATTATTAAAGAGACTTCAAGTTACATTGTCCACGTTACACATTTTTCTAAATCATTCTCTTGTAATATGAAACTACAGTAGACCGAACCAGAACTACCCCTATGTAGCAGCTGGTACAACAATTACTAAACCTCATTAATACATTAATAATGTACTAACATTAAAAATGACATATTCCCTATTACACTACGGGTACTATATTGCAGTCGTCTCTTTATGATGCTATGAGCTGGTATTGACCAGTCCAGTGTATGTAAGGCCTTGGGTCTAATTAATGGACAAGACCACAGGTAGTGCTAATGGCAGCTGCTCCACTGTTTGAAGACCGTCAGTCAAAGAACCAAACATACTACAAACATGTCTCCCCCTCCCCTCCCTCTCTCCTCCTCACAGAGGACACACGCTCAGAGACATGCCTTAGGGTACAAATACCTCCAGTCTAGACAATCAACCCTGCGGCGGCGGCCGCTGTGAGGAGTAGGAATAATAGTGGAGGAGGATTGGCAGAGAATATGTCATCAAAATTAAAGTTCAAACTAGCAACAGCATGCCAAGTGTAGACTCGTATGTACAAGTACATCTATTAATTTAA
>NW_003546558.1:17855-22325 GCF_000090795.2 Amphimedon queenslandica
TGTGAACAAACAAATTCTAATTAGCTAAATAATTATTCATGACAACCAAAGTACCTATTATTAATACTTCCTAAGTGTTGAGTCCAACTAATGAATATTCACTATTGGTAGTGGCTTGTGTGGTTTAATCATTGTCCTCTTATAATCTTCAAGAGTATCCCTCAGGAGAGGAGGAGGAGTGTATCCAGTATTAATCTCAATATATTCAAGTGATGGATGGATGAAGATAGTTTCATATAAATGTTGTACTAGTTCTATCCAGTTAGGTTGAGATGACTCATCATTAATATTCCTAATACACTCTATCCTCAGTAGTCTGATGGTTGTATGTGACTGTAACATGTTAGTAACAGCAGGTAGTCCCTGTTCATAAAACAATGGTGTCATTATTTGTTTCTTCTCTTCCTCACTACAGTTACTGTATGACTGATCTGGTTTGAAGTTCACTTTAAGTTCTGTGAGATTGTTCTTTTGAGAGATAACATTAATAAAAGTTCTTATCTCTTCATTCGGTGGAATGGATACACTCAACTGCTGTAGACTGGTGTTGTGTCTGAGACCAGTTGTTAGGAAGGACAGGAATGAACTGGGAATGGGAAACTTATTGAGCCAGTCATCATTAATCTCAAGGTATTTCAGTGTTTGGTTTTGTGTTAGCATGTCTTGTAGACTAGTACCCATACTGCTGGTATATACTCTCTCCTCCTCTATCTCCACACTCAGACCTTTAAGTGTAGTATTAGTTTGTAGAATAGTAAATAGTTCAATAGCACTCTCAGCTGTGTCTAGTGGTAAAGTAAGTGTATGTAGACTGGGATGAGAGAGAAATAGAAGATGTGGTGGGTATGGATCATGCTGTAGTATCAGACAGTGTAATCCTTTGATATGTGGAAGGAGTGATGATGTCATCAGTTTACTACTACTCCATCTTCCTATCTCTAGAGCAGTCAGTGGTGTGTTCACCTCTACTATATTCAGTGATGATGGTAGGAGTTCATCAGGTATGATCAGTGAAAGAGCTTGTAATGTGTTGTTGTCCTTTAGTAACTGCTCTATTACTCCATCAGGTAGAGGAGGAGGAGCATTCCAAGCATGTATTGTTAATGATGTTATTGTTTTATTTCTTGTTACTCCTCTAATGACACTGATAATGGTACTTGTTATTTCATTTCTTCCAATATACGTAAACTTCATTTCTTGTAGTGTTGAATTCATTTCTATACATTTCTCAAGTTCAGTGCACTTGTCTGTGTAGTATGTATTGTCAACTGTTGGTATAGTAGAACGGTTCATTATTAAGTGCAGTATCTTCAATTGAGGAAGATTGAGGAACTGTAAAAATACAAGACAGGGAACATGTTGATCTAATGATAATTCACAGTAGCACTCCTGAATATTGTATAGAAGTGATGGTTGTAATAACTTGTGTATTAATTCATCAGTGGGTCCAACCAACACTACCTCCAGTCTCTTACACTGGGTCTGTAGTGAGTTATTGGTTAGTCCAGCAGTGAAGACTGATAGTGACTGGTTAGATACAAGCCCCAGGTGCAAGTGATTCCATGTTGTGTTGGAATTGTTTATACAATAACTGAGACACAACCTGTCAAACAATGATAATGATACTCTATCCAGACACAGTGAGTGGTTGTTGATGGATTGTGCTAATACTTGACATAATGTTGTGTTCTGTGATTCATACAGGAGTTGAAGAAGAAGAATGGGAACATTGTCAAAATCATCAGATCTGATATGATTAGTGTCCAGTGCATCAAGCTTTATTCTAATCTCAGGATTCTGATAGAAGTAGGAGAGATGACAAGTCTCTAATCCAAACAATGGTTCCCTCTTACACTCTAAGTCAAGTTGTTGTTTATTAAAATACTGTTGATAGCTCTCATGTTCAAGGTGAGTTAGACCTGCTACAAACCTTAGACACATTCGAAAGTGATCATCATCAAAGTGATCCTTAAACACTTCCTCTCTCTTCTTCTCATGCTTAGCTATCCACCATGCACCTAGAAATTCCTGTATACTCAAGTGAAGGAACTGATACTTCTCCTCATCATATTCTGTGAATCTTGTCATCAATCCAAGATAGTCTTCCTTCACTGCCTCACTCAGTGACTGTAGTTGATGTGAAGGGAATGTCATTCTTGTATTAGCCAGGTTAGTATAAGCTAATTGACACATCTCTTGTAAAGGTTTAGCTAATTGTGATGGTAATGAAGAAAGACTACCTAAAGTATGTGGGTTAATGTCATGTCTTTTAACATGTCTTCTGATAGTTTGTAGGATAAAGTTCTCATAGAGTTGAGTGAGTGTTGTTGGTAAGTGTCCTCCTTCCTTACAATAAACTAAAATGACCATGGAACAGACTAGTGGTACATAACACAATGATTGGACATCATTTCGTACTTTAAGATCATTAATGAGTTTCACTGCTAGTTGTGAGTCCTTACTGCTTTGAGTAGTTGTGAAGTGTGATTTGTATTTTGCATAGAGTTTCATCCATTCATCTTGTTCAGTGTTTTCATCGATGAGTTCTTGTGCTAGTTTTATATCTTTTTGAAGTGTTTGTATAATTACTGTTGATATTTCTTCCTTAGAAAACCCAATGACCTGAACATGTCTACTGAGAGTATGCATTTTCAAAAGTGAAGAGGAGGCATAGCTACGAGAGGTAACAATTACTGAACATTGGTCTAACTTCTCTTTACAAATGATACTAGCAGCTAATGAAGACTGTCTGAGTTGTTCACTTAGTTCATCCCAACCATCAAACATTATCAGTAATCCTTCTCCGTCCCTCTCCTCAAACCATTCAGGTACATTTTTATATCTTTTAAGTTGACGCACAAACAGGTCAGCTAGTGTAGTAGCTGTAGCTATCTTGCTATTCCTTAAAGGACAGTAAAGTACCAAGTCATACTGTTGGTGTACAAGTGCTCCATTAGACCACATATTTAACAGTTTACGACAGAGTGTGGTCTTCCCAATACCAGGAGGACCGTCTATTACTACTCTGAGAGACAGAGAACTATCTGTGGGTTGGAGGACATCTTCAACACTTATCTCTTTGTTTTCAGTTAGTTTAACTGTTTTATCAACTTGTCCTCTTAGCAGATGCCAAGCTGATTCTGCTTGTGTGCTGGAGTCTTGTTTTTCTACTAGTGCTAGTCTTCCAAAGAAATCTTTTCCAATTCTTGGTGGCCAGTCTGTAGCAACAATAGGTTGGTGTTTGTAGTGTTGTCTCATATTGTCAGCATATCCTTGAACATCATCAGGTATTGAACTAATGGATGTGACATTATCAGGTATAGACTGACCTAATGTATTGAGATATAATGACTATATTCATCACTGATAATGTACACACACACACTCACCTAACTGGTGTAATATAGAGGTAGCAATATCTGTTAGTGTACGATGTTGTTGGTTTATTAATAAACGACACATTTCAGTTAGGTACTGCTCTGGATTAAGAGAGCAGCACAGTTGCCTATGTATAATATTTATTAATTTCATTGTTTTGACATTTTCTGGTATTCCAGTTACAAGTACTTCCTCTTTAGAATCCAGTGGTATCAGTCCTTCAGCATACAGTGCATCAGTTACTCTGTAAAGGTTAGTAGTAATAGCATCAGTGAGTTTAACAGAATGAGTCCTTAATACATCCTTTGGCTTACCTGCAGTATTGTATCAGTTAATGAGTCTTGTATTAAGTGTATGTTTACCTGTTATAGGACCAGGATTAGCATTACTGGTACTGACTTCCATATCATCATTAGTACTTCTTCCAGCTGTGGGATCTGTCACTTTGTCTTCAATAGTTCTAGCTAGTTCATTCTCTTTACATTGTTTCAAAGCATTAATGACATCTCTCCATGTTGCTGTAGGATCTGTATTCAACCATTTTGTAAATAAAGCTAATTTTTGATGTTCAGTTTCCACTTGTTCCATTATTGTAATATCTTGCTGTGTTATTCCAGGTAAGAGAAGACCAAATGATTGCCAGTCAACAAGTGGTTCAAGCCATTGAAGTAATAGGAAAATATCAGGTTGATCATCAATCATAGGACCAGGATTGAGTTCAACATCTCCTGATAAGAGGAGGAGCATACGTAGACAAACAATCAAATAGAGATCATTGTAAATCAGGTTAGAACTCCTGCCTCCAGCTAACACTACTGACTGGAGGTAATTTGTATCAGTAACAGTAACACCAGTAGTACATTGTACTTGGTAGCAGTTACCTAATAATAAAATACCAGTAAATATACAAGTACAAAGTTCCAATTGTTGTTTACCTGTTGGAGGAATCATCAAGATGTGTCTTAATAAAGAGAGAGAGAGAAAGAGGAGGAGGAGTAAAGCAATAAGAGACAGAGCTGCTGGCAGTTTAGATGTCTTCTCTCCTGATGTAGTACTGCCTGACTTGCTGTCTACTGCAGCTTTGAATGAGTG
>NW_003546558.1:24066-26391 GCF_000090795.2 Amphimedon queenslandica
AACCAGCCCCAGCAGCAAAACTAAAAGTTGCATTATTCTCCTTTTAAAAACCACATCCTCTTAACTACTAGTAGACATATTGGTAGTGTACTTACATTGAGAAACTGGGAGGACCTAGAGCAAACAAGACCCAGACAGCACACTGGATCACCATGATGAAGAAGAACCACATGAAGGCAAGGGAACTGTCCTTCCTAAACAATCAATCAGTAACTAACACTATAGATAGGGGAGGAGAGAGGGAGAGGGGGAGAAGGAGAGAGAGAGAGGAAGAGAGAGAGAGGAGGGAGAGAGATATTAATCATTATAAATGTATTTCCCTAAGCTGTACTGTGCTCACCTGTACTGGTGGCAGCAGCTGGTGATCTACTGGCCGATACCGTATAGCGTCAAATTTTCGTGGTTGAAAATTTTCGTGATTTTCGTGACTGAATGGACAATCACGAAAATATTTTTCACGAAATTTAATTTTGATATAAATGTGGGCGTGTCCCATCACGCCTTTTATTTGTTTCTCGGGCACAGGCTGCACAGCTAAGAGTCTCTCCTATAAAGGGAGTCCACCTTTCTTGGTATACGTGATAGCCACGGATACACGAAGGGAATTAATATCGAATAATGCTACCACTCATGTTGCTTCTTCTCCAAGTCCAGCTGGAAGGCTAGCTACTAGCGGCCACATGGATAGGAGTGGTTTTAATCATCACGAAATTTTATTTAAACTACAAAAATTTTTTAACGAAAATTTACTTGAAAGCAAAAATGTATGAAATCACGAAAATTTTCACCCACGAAAATTTGACGCTATATGGTACTTGAGGGACTCCTTCAGTGGAATCACTATATGAATAGTATTTCATTTTATTATTAAAATTACTTTCTCTCAATTGAGTGCTTTGGTATAATGTACTCAATCAGTTCCTGTATGTTACTGACAACCCTCTCTGATATCACCCTCCCTTTATCAGTATCCAGTGACCGCAACTTATACTGGAGGGGGAGAAGAGAGGGGAGGGAGAGAGATATTAATCATTATAAATGTATTCCCCTATCCACAGTACCTGGTTCCTAACTAGCAGTGAGTTGTCTATGATAATGAGGTGTGGTATGTGTCTCCTACAGCAGAAGTCCTGTAGGTCCTCCAGCTCCAGGTGGTGGTAGAGGTGATCCACTAAGAGACCCTTGAGGTCCCTCAGGTCCTGGACCAGCTTCAGACACTCGTCATGGAGAGGAATATCAGGATTCAATGAACAGATGAGCCCCTGACACTTACTCAAGGAATGAGACAGGAGGCTCTGTTAATTAAGTGTGTGGGTGGGAAGAGAAGAGATCGATAAAATTTAAAGGTATAGCTAGCCCACTTTAATAAATAAATAAATAATAATAATAAAGGAATCACCTGTCCAGTATCCACGTAAGTCTTACAGAGAACCTTCACTAGGACCTCCTCATTAATGGATACCCCAGAGAGAGAAGGTAAAGGAGGGAGAGAGGACGGAGAGGAATAGGGAGCAGACATTACTTGTCTCTTCTCCCTGAGACTCTCTAATAGTTTATTGTACTGGCCTCCTCTCGCTAGCACCAGCTGGGAAGAACCTTTACGGCTTTTCTTAGAATCTTCAAGGGAACAGAATGAGAATATTAGTCCATCAAAATAAGCCATGTTTAGAACCAGTCCTGGAGAAAAAAAAGACCTTTAACTGAAGAGAAAAATAAATAAATAAATAAATAATAATAAATAAATAATAATATATTACTTTCTTTAGAACTTTTAGTTTTTCCAGCTGCCTTTCAAGTAGTTTGAAATCCTGTAAAACCTGTTTGACGACTGATGCCTATAGGGAGGGTACATTAGACACAGGTGTCACTGATCATGTACTGTTGATTTGTTTCTAGTAAGAGGCTCCAGGAGAGAATGAGCTTCATCTAGAGGAACTTGACTAGTCAGCAGTTTAGTGAGAGTCTTCAACTGAGGGAGGGACAGAAAGAGATACTTCAATTTAGTGAAATTTGACAAGCACCCTGTACTATAGCCATAGATATTACACCCACAGGGATTGGAAACCGCCCACGCATTCTATAAATAGGCGTGAGCTATCCTTGTTTGCCGGGACACTTGAGCGGGTATGGTCACGTGAGGAAATTTAGGCAGCGCGGTGAGCGTGCTACACACTACAGTAGATATGGCTGCTTATACTCCATCTCAAAGCTATGCTACAAGTAATTTCTGCTTAGTTATTGTGTTTCTTTTACTTTAAAAAATTTACCAGATGATTTACAACTGCTTAAGATTGCTGTATCAGCTGTACTGACAGATGTGACAGA
>NW_003546558.1:34924-38189 GCF_000090795.2 Amphimedon queenslandica
GATGACCATGGAACAGACTAGTGGTACATAACACAATGATTGGACATCATTTCGTACTTTAAGATCATTAATGAGTTTCACTGCTAGTTGTGAGTCCTTACTGCTTTGAGTAGTTGTGAAAGGTTTAGATAACAAGGATGCAAATCTATTTTCATCAATGAGTTCTTGTGCTAGCTTTGTATCTTTTTGAAGTGTTTGTATAATTACTGTTGATATTTCTTCCTTAGAAAACCCAATGATCTGAACATGTCTACTGAGAGTATCCATTTTCAAAAGTGAAGAGGAGGCATAGCTACGAGAGGTAACAATTACTGAACATTGGTCTAACTCCTTTCTATGAATGATACTAGCAGCTAATGAAGACTGTCTGAGTTGCTCACTTAGTTCATCCCAACCATCAAACATTATCAGTAATCCTTTTCCATTTCTGTCTATCAGCCAATCAACTACTTTTGAAAGTTTGGAACTTTTATATTCAAACAGGTCAGCTAGTGTAGTAGCTGTAGCTATCTTGCTATTCCTTAAAGGACAGTAAAGTACCAAGTCATACTGTTGGTGTACAAGTGGTCCATTAGACCACATATTTAACAGTTTACGACAGAGTGTGGTCTTCCCAATACCAGGAGGACCGTCTATTACTACTCTGAGAGTCAGAGAATTATCTGTGGGTTGGAGGACGTCTTTAACACTTATCTCTTTGTTTCCAGTTAGTTTAACTGTTTTATCAACTTGTCCTCTTAGCAGATGCCAAGCTGATTCTGCTTGTGTGCTGGAGTCTTGTTTTTCTACTAGTGCTAGTCTTCCATAGTAATCTTTTCCAATTCTTGGTGGCCAGTCTGTAGCAACAATAGGTTGGTGTTTGTAGTGTTGTCTCATATTGTCAGCATATCCTTGAACATCATACGGTAGCTTTTCAAATGTAGTTCGTATTTTGTCACGGATTTTCCCAAATATACTTGTGCTAGTGACATTACCAGTAGCAGCTGTAGCACCTACATGCACAAAGTATAATTTTAATATAAATATACATTTAATGTATATTTAATTATTTAATGTATACACATTAAATAATTTATTACCTCTTATATTAGTAACTGGTGTATTGGATATATCATCAACTGGTGATGGTAGTACAGTATGTGAACTGACATTATCAGGTATAGACTGACCTAATGTATTGAGATATAATGACTATATTGATCACTGATAATGTACACACACACACTCACCTAACTGGTGTAATATAGAGGTAGCAATATCTGTTAGTGTACGATGTTGTTGGTTTATTAATACATGACATATATCAATAAGATACTGCTCTGGATTAAGAGAACCTTCCAACTGTTTCTCAATGACATTCATAAGGTTGGCAGCTTTAGTATAATTATCAACTGCTGGTACAAGCATTTCCTGTTTAGTTTGTTGTGGTATCAGTTCTTTAGCATACAGTGTATATGCTGTTCTTGGAATGTCAATAGAAATACTATCAACAAGTTTAACAGAATGAGTCCTTAATATATCCTTTGGATTACCTGCAGTAGTGTATCAGTTAATGAGTGTTGTATTAAGTGTATGTTTACCTGATGTAGTATCAGTAACAGGTTTATTAATTACAGAAACTGATGATGATACAGTAGATACTACTGGTACAGTACTAGTAGGAGCATCAGCATTACCTATTATACATTTATTATAATAATTAATATATAAATACATGATCATACCTCCTGTACATTGATGTACTTGTAACTGATCATTAATAGTTTGTAATAAATTGATCTCTTCTCTTTTAGTCAATGCATTGAGTACATCTCTCCATGTTGCTGTAGGATTTGTGTTCAACCATTTTGTAAATAAAGCTAATTTTTGATGTTCAGTATCCACTTTTTCAATTATAGTAATATCTTGTTGTGTTATTCCAGGTAAGAGAAGACCAAATGATTGCCAGTCAACAAGTGGTTCAAGCCATTGAAGTAATAGGAAAATATCAGGTTGATCATCAATCATAGGACCAGGATTGAGTTCAACATCTCCTGATAAGAGGAGGAGCATACGTAGACAAACAATCAAATAGAGATCATTGTAAATCAGGTTAGAACTCCTGCCTCCAGCTAACACTACTGACTGGAGGTAATTTGTATCAGTAACAGTAACACCAGTAGTACATTGTACTTGGTAGCAGTTACCTAATAATAAAATACCAGTAAATATACAAGTACAAAGTTGCAATTGTTGTTTACCTGTTGGGGGAATCATCAAGATGTGTCTTAATAAAGAGAGAGAGAGAAAGAGGAGGATGAGTAAAGCAATAAGAGACAGAGCTGCTGGCAGTTTAGATGTCTTCTCTCCTGATGTAGTACTGCCTGACTTGCTGTCTACTGCAGCTTTGAATGAGTGAGAGTGGCGGCCATTAGCTGGTCTACTGGAGGCAGCTTGACAGTAGTTCCACAGTCCAATACTTGCTCTCCATTGAGACACATCAATCATCTTGTATAGTTATACTGGATTACTTGTCACTAATGGTAAAGAGTAGAATAGAAGTGAGTGTATCTGTACCTGAACTTCGTTGAATTATTATTCATGGATCATTGACACTTTGCTATGAGAAGTGTCTTATCAGGGACTACTCCTCCACTACAGTTAATATTGTCACTACTGATAGTAGAACCTACTTTGACTAAATTTGGTCATTTTACAGATCTAAAGCTAATGGTTTATGATTGAGCAGATCATAAAATGTACTGCAAAATATATAACTATAAATTGAACTCACATTTGAATTAATATCAGGTACTAACAATAGACATCAATCATCTTGTAATTATTAGTAAAGTATAATTAAAATGAACTATAATATACTTACCTCTATCACTGTTAATGATCAACTCTTGTAAGATAAAGAAATGAAAAGATACAGTCAATATAAAGAAGAACAAGTTACAAGCCAATTGTGCTGAAGTTGCAAGCTCCTCCTTCCTTATCAAAACCACACCCACTTATCACAGGTCAATTTTGTCTGCTTTGTTTCTTTACCTACTTTCAACTTATTGTTGAGGTAAAAGTTACTAATTTTAATGCTAGCTATACAGCTTAGGAATAGTAATAGGAATTCATTTATGTATAATAAAATCAAACAGCTGACAATTTCAAATAATAATCAAGTAATAATAATAACAACAACAATAATAATAATAATAATAAGTCAAGCACTATATATTAGTTCCAGCCAGCACTCCCTCCCTCTCCTCCATTATTCCAATCAGTC
>NW_003546558.1:41316-44191 GCF_000090795.2 Amphimedon queenslandica
AGTAGCTTACAAAGAAAGAAACAAGCCCACTTTCTCTTTCTTGGTGTCACAAGACTCTCACGTGATGCTTTGAGGGGCGTGAGTAACAGTCATATGACGTCATTGACGACACCTATGGCCACGTGACTTCTCGTGGGTGTTTGTTTACAAAATGGCGACTGATGGAGAGTTTGGCGGTTACAGCTATGACTTCGCTGAGATTCCTCCTGATGATACTGTATGCCGTATCTGTACATTAGTAGCACGGGATCCTCAGCAGGTTACGTGCTGCTATAAGATATACTCAAGGCCTGTCTGGTCACACTGAAAGGGATGGACCAAGGGTTTAGCTGCCCAACTTGTCGAAGCCCGCTAAGAGGAAAGTACTTTAAAGACGGGAGAGCAGAGCAAGGAATAAAGTCCCTTAATATACATTGTACTAACTCTGATAGCGGTTGTCAATGGGTGGGACCTATTAGAGATATTGGTAGCCATATTAAAGCTGACTGTCAGTATCAACGGGTCTATTGTCCTAATAAGTGTGGGCAGAAGGTTATGAGGGGGTCACTGGAGATGCATATGACTGGTAGCTGTACTGAATACTTTGTTAATTGTCAGTATTGCAAGCGAAAAGGTCGATACCTACTGATAAACAGCAGCCATCTTGATGAGTGTCCTGACCTCCCCATCCAATGCAGCAATGAAGCTTGTGGTGAGATGATACCACGACGTTCACTAGCATCACACAAGGAGACCTGCCCTAAAGCTCTCGTACCATGTCAATACAATACTGTTGGATGTAATAAGAAGATTAAGAGAGAGGAACAAGAGAGCCACAATGATGAAGCATTGAAGGAACATCTTGAAGCTACAATGAAGAAGATTGATACTGCAATGAAGAAGATTGATACTGCAATGAAGAAGATTGATACTGCAATGAAGAAGATTGAGGTATTGTGTCAAACGAATCAAGTCATTAAACTGAGCCAGTACAGAGAAAAGAAAGACAGCAATGAGGATTGGTATGGGCCTTGTTTCTACACATCACCAGGAGGTTATAAGATGCCATTGAATGTTCTTGCCAATGGACAGGGTACCAGTAAAGGTACACATGTCTCCTTCTTTGTGTGTCTAATGGCTGGAGAATATGACGATTCGTTGGAGTGGCCATTTCAAGGTGAAGTTACTGTTGAGCTACTGAATCAACTGGAGGATCAGAATCATAAGAAGATCACCATACAATATAATGAATCAACTGAGGGCCCTTGTAAGAACGGATCCAATCCCAACAGGGCAGAGCTAAAGGATGGGGGAGGAGGCGGTTCATATCTCATGAAGAGTTGGAGTATAACCCAACTGCTAACTGTCAGTATCTGAAAGATGATAGTCTGTACTTCAGAGTCAGTGTGAAGGCTAAAGTGGAGTCAGCAGTATACATGTACTGTAATCCTTAAACTAATGTAGACGTTATGTATCATGTATTGAGACTATCATTATACTGTATGTATTGATAGTACTCATGTATCATAATCATCATGCTATCATGTATTGGACTATGAGGAATCTGTTTAATAATTTCTTGTTTCAATTAAGAAATAATTGATTTTCTACGTTCCTCCATCTCTCTCTATCTCTCTCTCTCTCTATTTCATTTTTATGATGTGGTAATAACCTCAAATTGCCCATGGGACATGGGCAGTTTGAGGTTATTACCATTAACCACATCAGGGAGAGGAGATAAAATGAAATAGAGAGAGAGAGATGGAGGAGCGTAGAAAATCAATTATTTCTAAATTGAGACAAGAAATTGTTAAACAGATTCCAGCAAGCATTGACATTTGATTGGTCAGATCCATAGGAGGTGTAGGTTGAGCTTTGAACTAAGTAACTGGAATGATTGATTGAAAATAAGAGAAGGAGTGAGTACCAAAAATGATGAAAGGAAGACAAGTGCATCAAGTTTGAAGAGACTTCAAAATGTGGATGTGATCTTGTACTGTGTATAAATATAAATCATAATAGAATTAAATTAAAGTCTATTGCGTGAACGTGTGAATATGTTAATTATATATGTTGTTAATAAGATTTAGACAATTCAATTTTAATTACAGCAAACTTGCAATTCATACTCTCTTTCTCCAATTGTGTGGAGCTTGCTGCTGAGAGATATTATTATTCTTGCTACTGGTGCTCAAAGTGCAAACTCAATATATATCATCACAATAAAATTGAGGAACAACATTTTTATTAAAGAAAAAAACCCTAAATCAAAAATCATTATTGTTACTAGCCCTAAGTTTATCTCTATGCTAAAACTGATGAAACTATGAACTTTAAAAGTCTAAAAGTACTAATCATGTTCTGAAATGACCTGCTAATCAAGGTTTAGTCAACGATTCTTTCTCTCCTGATCTTCTCATCTCTCATCGCTGGCATCAGGCCCTTCTCAAATACAATGGACAGCAAATCGTCAGGTTCTTCAGTGTCGGGATACTGACGAAGAGCCCACTTGATGTAGACTAGGAACTCATTCCAATCAACGAAGCCATCATTATCCATATCAAGAGCTTTCAGGCCTTTCTTAGTCCTACCACACCTGTAGCAGCCAAAGTAAGGTGCCATGAACCCGTGATAGAAAGAATCAAATTCAAGTCGTCCATCTCCTTTGTTCTCTCCTTCCTCTCTCAAGTCCCAGCTGTCCCACTCTTCACGGATTTTTGCAATGAGGTTGTCGTGATGAACTTCACTCAGTTTCTGTTTTGCAATTACGTCCGCCATAGCTGGGGTCAGCTTCCCTCCTGAGCGATCAAAGAGGAGGACAATACCAGCTGGGCTGTGATACTCTTCCTTTCTGCCTTTTCTCAGGTCAGCTAGCATCTGCTCCTTCATCTCTTGG
>NW_003546558.1:44201-52983 GCF_000090795.2 Amphimedon queenslandica
TAGACCACCTGCTTAGGGTGAGGCATCTTCCCTGTTGTTAGCTTTGTGACTGCAATGGCTGCCTTGCGAAGCTGAGTGCAGTTGTATTTCTTGAGTATCTTCTGGTTACCCAAACGAATAAGATTCATCATTGTTACGGAGGAGCAAGCATGTCCAACAGCAGCTCCTTCTTCACAGAGACTAGCCCAAACACCATCAGCTCCAGCACTGAGGCAGTCCAGCTGTGAGGCAGTCTGAAGGTCCCACTTCTGATGAATGTGGACCAATATCTTTCCATCAGAAAACCCGTTGGAGTCCATGACCCTACGCATACTGGCAGTCCATGCCTCCAGCTCTTCAGGGAGGTACTCTCCCAGTGGGTCCTCAAAACACAAAGCAAACATGCGACTTCCTTCAGGAAGACGAGAGAGGTACCTCACAATGTAGAGGACACGATCGGGGTATTTTGTCATTGCAATTGGAAAGTCGCGAAAGTTGAGGAGGATCTTGCCGTTTGGAGCAAACTCACGGACTTGGTCTATCCTTTTCTTGAGGAGCTGGCACATGTCATCGACAGTGAACTTTGTGCCCCATTCGCAGTTGCTGTCTGCAAGGTCAAACTCGAAGAAATTGTTTAAGAGGCCAAACCTCTTGTTTTTCCTGAGGCCAACTGGGACCTTCTTGCTGTCATAGACTCCATTGACAACCCCCTCGGTGACCTCAGAGAAGGAAACGAAGTCAGTGAAATCCTCCCCCTGGTCCCTTAGCCACTTCACGAAGACATCATCAACTCGCTTCATGTTTGCAAAAGATGCGACAATGACGTCCTTGATCCCGCATTTCTTGACATGGTTGTAGATGTCGATCTTGTTCTGGAGAGTATGGCTCTTCAGTTGTCCCACGGTGCTCTCCCGAATGGAATTGTCCAAACAGAAGAAGTCCATAGTCCTCAGTCTCTCTCTCTTCTGTACCCTCACCTGCTCAATGTGAGCCTTGATGGTAGCTACCTCTTGCATCAGGTCGTCAGTTCCTGCAGTTCCACACTCCATTGGTGCTGCCATGCTTTTACTTTCTCCTTCTCCTTCAGCGGTGCTCTGGCCGACTGAGTAGGGCCGCAGCTAGGCTGTGGCTTTTAAAGAAAAGAACCGGTTGAATGATTTAATCATAATACTATAATTATTATTATAGTAATTAATCATTAAATGAATATTAATAATAGGCGTGGCTTATTAATAAAATGGAGGATCAGAGCTATGAAGAGAGACAGAGAGACGAGCTGGAGTTCCTTCAGTTTGTGTTCATGAGCGACTTTGAAGACATGAGAGAGAAGGACACGTGGAAGGTGAGGCTGTCATTATATTGATCTTAGTCTTTTGCATGCTATTGCTGCCACTGAATATTAAGAATAATGATATATTAATTCTCTCCACCTTCTCCTCTCTTTCTGTCCTCAGATCCAAAGACCTCCTGAGATAATGATAAAACTAACGCCACAGAAGAGCATTAGTACTAGTGTACAGAGACTGCAGGTGAGTGTGGTTACAGTTCAGCTGTACAGGGAGTTGGACCGGTATATATACTGTAATGTATTGACTGTATTTATCAAGAAATATTGGCTGGGAATTAATTCCTTGCAATTAGTTTTGCTAGTATTATATGACGTTTCATTTTGTGTACATGTAAATGCACTTTGTGTACAGAATTGTTGTATTTTTGAAACTTGTCGTTTATTATCATTTTAGATTTCTGTCAAGTTACATGCTAAGTATTCTTCCGATTATCCAGACACGCCCCCTCAATTAGACCTTATTGAGCCACACCTTCTCTCCAAGGACCTCGTTAAAGAATTATTAACTGAAATTAATGACCTAGCTAAGAGTAGAATTGGAGAGGTAATAATAATAATAATAATAATAATAATAATAATAATAATAATGGTATTGTTATTTAATGAAATTTATTTTGTAGACGTAATATATTTCAGTGATCAATGGTCATTGTTATACATAAAGTCATAATTAATAGTTAATGTCCTTATGCTGTGTAGCAAGTTTGAGCTGATTCCGACTTCAATTTTTAAAGTTATGGTCGTTTTTAAAAAAGGCCAAAAATCTGAAAAATACCCAAGGCTATAGCCCATGGTTTTTTCCAAAAAATGGCCAAAAAATCACCCCAAATTTTTATTACATTTTCTGATACATATTGATGCCCATATGCTGTGTAGAAAGTTTGAGCTGATTCCGACTTTAATTTTTCAAGTTATGACCATTTTGAACAAAATTATAATATATTATTTTAATTTTTAGGTGATGATGTTAGAAATAGCTCAACACGTCCAATCATTTCTACACAAACACGACCGACCCCCGGTATCACTCTATGAGGAAATGGTAGGGACACACTCACCTCCTCTTCTTCCTCCATTATCATTAAACAAACAACAACAATAAACAATAATAATAATAATAATAATAATAATGATAAACAATGTTCTTCTCTTTTAAGGTTAAGAGGAGAGAGAAAGAAGCTGAAGAAGAAAGCAAAAAGAAGTTTCAAGAACAAGAAGTTGCCAGACACCAAAGACAAGAAGAGGTATACTACATGTACACGTACACGTACATGCACTTGTAGTATAATAGTACATGTACATATACATGTACATGTACATGTACAATATGTACATACTGAATTATACCACATCATACCTGAGTCTCTCTCTCTCTTATACATCAGATTGCTCAGGAGCTGCAGCGGAGACAGGATCAACTGAGAGAGAAACTATTACAAGATTTTGACGAGGTATGTTGTATCTCTATTTAAAGCCCACCTCCCGCCCCCTCACAGGAGAGCTCCAGCGATGATGAACTTGTTACTAAAAATAGTAACAAACAAACCAGTCAGAAGGACAGTGATGACATCACTAACCCTCCCCTACCTCCCCCTCTTGAGGATAATCCGATTGTTGGACGAGGGAACGGGAACATCCTCCGTGGGAAACTGCTGGGTTAGTGTCTGAACGACTCCATGAGTGTACGTATATCATTATGTTGCTAGGAGACAGTAGTCATGGTTACTATTCAGTGTACTGTGGTATGGAGGTTGATAGTGGCAGTCTAGTGTGTATCTATGAATGGATAATACCCTGCAAGACACAGAAGAAGGCTGACACTAGGAGGAGCAGACAAGTAGAAATGATAATAATAATAATAATGATAATAATAATAATAATAATAATAATAATAATAATAATAATGATAATAATAATAATAATAATAATAATAATAATAATAATAATAATAATGATAATAATAATAATGATAATAATAATAATAATAATAATAATAATAATAATAATAATAATAATAATAATAATAATAATAATAATAATAATAATAATAATAATAATAATAACAACAACAATGGTTTCCTCTACTCTACTCACTGCCTGTTCATAGGCTGGAGGAGCTGGTTCAGTTGGCAGGAGTGAGGGTAACCTAGTGAGGGTAGTGTCCATTTTTACTTAGATTAGTCTCTCAAAGTTTAACTCTTGATGTATCATTAATAGGTTGCTAGTATCAGACAGGAATATGATTCATTCAGTGAGAGGTTCATCAATCACTCATCAATTGTCAAATATTTATTAATGAGACACAATCTCACCGAACACGGGATACTAGTGGAGGTACATGTACATGTATATCACTGTTCAAGGGGAAATTTTGGAGGATGTTGAGTGTTTTGATTTTACAAACATGAATTGTTCTGGCAAATACATTTACTTTTAGCTATCAAAATAGCCAAAATTTCTCCTTTTCAAAATCACCAGCTTCATGTACATGTACATGGAGCTGGTGATCCTCCTCCCCCTCCCTCCCTCCCTCCCTACCCTCCTCTGCTGTAGGTTACTATGGAGTACATTACTGGTGGTAGTCTGAACTCTCTTCTTCAAGGATCAAGTTCCTCTCCAATAACTGGAAAAGTATTTAAGCATTAATATCAATTTAATAATTTTAATTATTATTTTAAAGTCCCTCCAGCTTTATAGTAAGCAGTTGCTGGAGGCTGTAGCTTATCTTCACTCACAAGGAATAGTTCACAATGACATAAGGGTAAGCCCCTCCTAATTAAAGTATCATTATTATTATTATTAATTAGCCGTCACTGGTTTTTATTGATCCTGTTCAAGGTGTCAAACTAGCTGGTCATACCATAATCAAGAGGTTATTAATAATTAATTAATTAATTAATCCTTCATTTATTAATTAATATTAAGGTTATCTGATTTGACCGGTAAAGTTAACGAGGAGGCGTGGCCTAGAGGCTTCTTCACTAAACTAGGAGGAAAGAAAACCGATATTTTAAAACTAGTAAATTAATAGTAAATTATTAGTAAATTATTACAATAACTCTCCCCTCCTCCTTTCCCCAGGGTATGGTTATATTCTGTATGTCTGTTGGTCGGGTTACTGTCTCATACCCGCCTGATGTTCCTGAACATTTCAGTGAAGACTTTAAAGATTTTTTAAACAAGTAACAGACAATTTACTAACCATCAAGAACATGACTTCTCTCCCTCTCTCTCCCTCCCTCATAAGGTGTCTCAATAATAATGAATACCAGCGATACCCTGCTCATGAGTTACTGGTTCATCCGTTCATTACTCCGCCCACTTTTATCCCTGGATCTATAGACCATACCCACAGGACAGAGGGTAAGCCACACCCACTTCATTACTGACATATTGTTTCCAGCTGGTTTTGGGCCGCTAAGAGATAAAAGTGCTGACTCATCACTAGCTGATCCTGTCTCTCATGCTGGAGGCAGGTCTCGTCTGGAGGCAGAGTTTGAGGTACTGGAGGTGCTGGGTAAAGGAGGCTTTGGGGACGTCATTAAAGTGAGAACCTTCTACATGTACATGCTACTGACTATCTGGAATTAACAATGTTATTATTTATTTACATGTACATGCACAGGTTCGTAACTACCTGGACAGCAGACTGTACGCCATTAAGAAGGTGAGACTGACTGGCGGCAGTAAAATGATGACCAAACTAACTCGAGAGGTGGAGCTATTGTCACAAATGAACCACGAGAATATCGTCAGGTAGACCACACCCCTGACCCACCCACCACCCTATTGTCACTAGGTATTATAATGCCTGGATTGAGAAGTACAGCGAGCCTAATCACCATGGCAACGAGGAGGAGGGGGAGGAGTTTAGTGATAGTTCGGAAGATGAAGACACGACAGAAGAAGAAGAGGAGGAGGAGGAGGAGAGAGAGGAAGGACTGTCCTTCATTGAATTCAAATTAGACGAATCTACAACACTAAACTCATCAGATCAGATCAGAGATGATTCCTACTCCTTCAGTAGTGATGTCTTCACTGATACTGAAGACAGGGACGTGTTCAAAGGGAAGGTTGATACCCCTGGTACTAATGTGGCTACTCTATTGGAGGCTGACCTAATGGTAACCACACCCAGGAGAGGATTCATACAGTAAGGGCTGGTAATACTCGTATACATGTGCATGTATTTTATATTGTCTATCTTGTGTCTTTATTAGTTCGGAGTCTTCTGATTCTGTGGTATTTCAGGACACTAGTTTAATGGCTCCTCCTGGAGGAGAGGGAGAGGAGGGAAGCACTGCAGCTGCTGGTGGTGGTGGTGGTGCTGGTGGTGGTAGAGCAAAGCAAAAGCAAACAGGACAATCACAGTACCTGTACATACAGGTAAGGGAGGGAAGGAGAATGAGGAATGACTGAGGGATGATTAATAGTCACTGTTAGATCTAGAGGGAGTTTAGGAGGCTCTTGGTCTCTCATATTTAGCCCTAGGTCTCCTTCAGTATCCCATTCTTAGTTAGATTGGTATTCCAGTAGTTCTAACAATGATCATGTGTCTCTTTAGATGGAGTACTGCTCCAATCAAACCCTTAAGGTATTGATTGATTCCGGTCAGCTAGTGAAGAGCCCAGGGTTTGAGTTAGGCTGGCAGCTGTTTCGAGAGATCACTGAAGGACTGGCCCACATTCACTCCCAGGGGATGATCCACAGGGACCTCAAACCAGTCAATATATTCCTTAACTCTTCCGGACATTGTAAGATTGGTGACTTTGGACTAGCTACAACCTTCAGTAAATACCACACAGGACTATCAAGACAGCAATCCATACCCAGCAACACCAGTATACTAGCTGGTGAGTGTTAGGATTATTTATTCATTTATTTATTTATTTATTTATTTATTTTATTATTATTAGGTGACACTGGTCTAGTCGGTACTATGCTGTATTTAGCTCCAGAGCTTCTAAAGTCGGTAGTCAAATACACTCAAGTTAGTCCATTCAGTACATCATGTCCTAATATGGTGTGTCTCTCGTTAGAAAGTGGACATGTATAGTTTGGGGATCATCCTGTATGAGATGTCCCACCCACCACCTGCTACAGTGATGGAGAGGGTTAAGATACTGACTGATGTTAGGAAGAAGGAGATCGTCTTTTCTGAAAGATTCAAGACATCAAAGAAGATGAGCAAACAGGTTACTACTAATACTACAATTACAATTTACACTGCATGTACAATGTACAATTACAATATACTACAATTACTAATACTATTACAATGTACAATTACTATTTACACTACATGTACAATTACAATATACTACAATTACAATTACTATTACAATGTACAATTACTATTTACACTACATGTACATTGTGTATATGTACATGTACATGTAGTAAATTTTTTCTATTCATGTCCAGCTGTTTGTTGTCAAGTGGTTATTAAACCATAGTCCAGCTGAGAGACCAACCAGTGCCCAGTTACTGAACAGTTCACACGTACCAAGACAGATCGAGGAGGAGCAGCTGCAAGAAGTAACCAATAATTTAAATTATACATGTATGTACATGTATATATTTTACATCAATCTCTCTCCTCCCTCCCTCCCTTACTCCTCCCTCCCTCCCTCTCCCTCCCTCAGGCTGTCGAACACACTCTACAGAATCCCAACTCCTCCCAGTACAAGAGACTAATGGAGAAACTCTTCTCTCAAGAGAATTCAAAACTTTTTGAAATGTCTTTCTTCTCTGAGCATTCAAGCCTTGACCTGGATAAGGTGAGACATGAGATCCTTAATATTGAGAGCTGTAATAAAGATTCATTCACTCACTGTACATGTAGGTCAATAAATCATCCTTCAGTCCTACATATTTCCTATTGCAGCAGTTTGTGTGGAATGTGACTGAATCAGTATTCAATAAACACTGTTAGTCATCATGTTGTTGTTATTATTATTATTGTTTGTTTGTTGTTGTCAGGTGGTTTGTGTGTTAATGTTCCTTTTCTTGAGCCAATGACTGAGTCCTTGGTTGGAATGGAGGGAACAGTCCAGCTGCTGGAATCAACTGGAAAAATAATAACATTACCACAGCATCACTGGGTAGGATCAGCAATAAATATAATATATGTATAATATTAATAATAATTATTAATTTATTTCAGTTGTCATTTTCTCGTTATGTTTTGCAACACGATATCACTTACCTCAAAAGGTATACATGTACATGTACATGTATTTTATTAATTATTAATTATTATTAATTAATTAATTAATAGATATGAATTATTCAAAGGGTATCAGTTGTCACGGCTACCGGGGACACACCCAAAGGAAAGACGTCAATTTATATTTGACATTGTGTCCCCACCCACTGCCACACCTACTGTCACGCCTACTCACTCAGCAAGAAGTAATAAGTATGTATGAATATTGATTAATTAGTGGGTGTGGTCATGTATTAATTAATGGGTGTGTCCTTTATTTACAGGTTAATTTATGAATGCGAATTGATATCCATTGCAACAGAAATACTATCAGATTTACAAGTAATTAATTAATTATTTATTAATTTATTATTATTATTATTAATTGACAGATTAATCAAGTGTATATTAGAATCAACCACACCTCACTCATTAATAAAATATTAAACTATTGTTCAGTTCCTCAGGAGCAGCAGCTGATTATTATTAATTATCTTTTTAAATTATCCGTGAGTCATGAATCACCTTTATTATAATGAATTACTGCTTGGTGCTCTTTAATTAGAGACACGCTGACATTGAGTGGGATTTTAAGACTAAACTGAATCTCCAGCTGTCCCCATTAGCAGTGAGTTTATGCAGTGTAGCTAGAAAAAATAGTGGAGTAAAATTTTGGTGAATTGAGTAATTTTCAGAATTTTGGCATTTTCTTAAAATGGCAGTAACTCAAAAAATTGAAGTCGGAATCAGCCCAAACTTTCTACACAGCATAAGGACATCAATATGTATCAGAAAATGTAATAAAAATTGGAGATGATTTCGGACCCATTTTTTGGAAAAAACCATGGGCTATAATAGCCTTGGGTATTTTTCAGATTTTTGGCATTTTTTTAAATTGGCCGTAACTTGAAAAATTGAAGTCGGAATCAGCTCAAACTTTCTACACAGCATAAGGACATCAATATGTATCAGAAAATGTAATAAAAATTGGGGATGATTTCGGAGCCATTTTTTGTAAAAACCCATGGGCTATAGTACAGTATGCTTGTCTACTGTACTTGTAAGACTTCACTAAATTGAAGGTGCTATAGTACATGTGGTGATGTATCTCTTTCTGTCCCTCCCTCAGTTGAAGACTCTCACTAAACTGCTGACTAGTCAAGTTCCTCTAGATGAAGCTCATTCTCTCCTGGAGCCTCTTACTAGAAACAAATCAACAGTACATGATCAGTGACACCTGTGTCTAA
>NW_003546558.1:53137-75353 GCF_000090795.2 Amphimedon queenslandica
GGGTATCCATTAATGAGGAGGTCCTAGTGAAGGTTCTCTGTAAGACTTACGTGGACACTGGACAGGTAATTCTTTTATTATTATTATTAATTAATTAATTAAAGTGGGCTGTACCTTTAAATTTTATTGATCTCTTTTCTTTCCACCCACACACTTAATTAACAGAGCCTCCTGTCTCATTCCTTGAGTAAGTGTCAGGGGCTAGTCTGTTCATTAAATCCTGATATTCCTCTTCATGACGAGTGTCTGAAGCTGGTCCAGGACCTGAGGGACCTCAAAGGACTCTTAGTGGATCACCTCTACCACCACCTGGAGCTGGAGGACCTACAGGACTTCTGCTGTAGGAGACACATACCACACCTCATCATAATAGACAACTCACTGCTATTGAGGAACCAGGTATTGTGGGTAGGGGAATACATTTATAATGATTAATATCTCTCCCTCCTCTCCCTCTCTCCCCCTCTTCCCTGCTAGTATAAGTTGCGGTCACTGGATACTGATAAAGGGAGGGTGATATCAGAGAGGGTTGTCAGTAACATACAGGAACTGATTGAGTACATTATACCTAAACACTCAATTGAGAGAAAGTAATTTTAATAATGAAATGAAATACTAATAATAATAACTACGTGTCTTCTCTAGTGATTCCACTGAAGGAGTTCCTCAAGTATCGGCCAGTAGATCATCAGCTGCTGCCACCAGTACAGGTGAGGTAACCATATCCTCATAAAGAACAGTCTGTCTATAATTTTAATTAGAATCCTTTTTGGTGGCCACATTCATTAATGTAATATGAGCTGTAGGAGAACCCTCACCTACAGTACATGTACAAGCATTATTGTTTACTAGTTAAAGATAATTAAGACCCTGTCCGGGCTTCTGTTTAAGACTGTGGTAGTAGTGGAGTGATGATGCTTTAAATATAATAAATAGTTTATAATTACTTCTCGTCTCCTCTAGACGCTAGTTCACTGCCAGCTGTCACCATTACTACAATTGGCAGACAAAAAGTAGCCGGGAACATTAAAAGAAGATACGACAGTCATGTGAATAAATATACGAATATACACATGACACATGAAATAATAATAATAATAAAATAAATTCAATTAAACTTTTATTCAATGGATGTACTAGTACTGTATGTGAATAATCTTTTCTTTGTTGATGTGATGATAGCCAGAGGGGGACACCATCCAATGACCCAGTCCAAATATATACAGTCTGTTGTTGTTTAGAATATACAGTAGTTTGTTGTTTGTTGTTGTTGTTTACATGTTATTACATATTAGCCTGTTGTTGTTATTCTCATATTGTGTGTTTATAGATATTAGCAAAACTGTCTCCATTACTGACCCAACTGCCTACCAAATCACCGATTGAGATAATAGCAGTGAGTCCAGCTGCTTCATTTATTTGAATTATTAATTAATTTGTAGATTGATTTTGAGCTAGAAGCATTGTGCCAGCTTGCAGTTGAGATTAACGTATGTTAATTAATTATTTAACTTTTTTATTTTCTACATTGTTTTATTATTTAGAAATCAATCAGTCAATCTAAAAGTGATCACACATCAGTTATAAAACTATTGACAGAAAGGTATAGTATAGACTGACAATAATAATAATAATAATAATAATAATAATAATAATAATAATAATAATAATAATAAAATTACATGCGTTTGTTTCCTACAGATTTCCTTCTTTTGGGAAGAAGTACATCACTCAGGTTTGTGATGCCATTCAAGAGAGGACAGCAAAAAAGTTTGTGAGAACTTAAACTTAAAAAATACATAAGCTCTCCCTCTCTCCCCCTCCAGAGCTCCAATTATATTTTTATACAGTCATGTTGCTGAACAGTGTCAAATTGTGCTCAACAATTCTTTAATTTCATGAAATAATAATAATTATATTTCTTTCTTTTTATTTGTGAACATAATTACATTATTTACATTGTATAAATTAATGATGAAAGACATCAATTTTAATGTGTTTTGTTTGTTTTTAATAACAACTATCTTCTCTTAGGATAGAGTCTGATAAACATTATCATTTGAATGAAGACAATGAACACTATTATCAGCATCATCCATACCCAGCAGGAGCAACCCTTGCTCTTTTCTTTCAGTCTGTCAGTTTCCTGTGTCATTCCACTTATATTGTCTTCAGCTGAAATTGAAGTCTTCTTTAGAACCTTTCAAAAAATTCATATAAAAAAAGATAATTGATTTTAATGCATCCATTATCTCTCTCATTACTTTTGTGTCACTCTTAATGATGTCTCTTGCTGCCAGTGACTGTTGCTTTAATGATCTGCTCAGTTCAATCATATCCTGGGCTATCCTCTCCTGCTGCTTCTCATGGTCAGCCATTGCTTGCATCATCTCTCTCTCGTTCAGTGTCTTTGAAGTGCTGCTTGACTTTAAGGACTCTTGCTGTAAAGGAAACAGAATCTAAGAACATTTACCAGTATATGCATCAGAAAATGTATCAAAAGTGAAGAATAATAGTACAGGGACTTTGGCCTGATTTTTTAAAAGTTCGTAAAAATTCAAATTTCATCAAAATGAGCTAAAGTTTCTACACAACATAAGTGCATGTAAATGTATCGGATCCTTTTCAATTTTAGCAAAATTTCCCCAGACCATAGCACAGAGCATAGTAGAAGCAACTCTAAAATTTGTAACAATTCTAATTTTGACCGGACTTGGTTCAAACAAAAGTACATGATTCAGTTCATTATGTTCCCTCACTCGACTGAACAGTTCTTCTCTCATGGCTTGAGAGCTCTTGGTAGCTGAACGTCTTAGCAGGCCACTCCCTCTCATGGTGGTGTCGTTAAGGATCCGTTGATTGGGTACATCAGTGGTAGAGGAAGAGGTCAGATGTGAGTCGTGAGGAGCTGATGAAGCTACAGACATAGACAGATAAAGTAATTAATAGTAAAGAGAGGATTCCTTGTTGATAGTGTGGGCTCATTTATAGTACAAAAGTTTGCTAATTCGTTTAATAATGTAATAACATCACGAGTAGCTAATGGCCTTATGAAGCTTCCTACAGACTAGCTTAATGAAGGAAATACTGCAATAGGATCATTGCCTCTTATATCAAAGGAACCAAAGGTTGTCTACAATAGCAGCTTCTGCTTCATGTACAAGTGTCTGTGGTCTAGTTACTCTTCATTACTTTCTTCGTTTTTCTTTCTCTCTAGTTTGTCTTTTATTTCATTCGCTACTTCTTGTAATATTGTGAGACGTCCCTTGAAACTAATTAACTGATCCAAACAAACTCTAACAACAACAACAACAATAAACAACAACAACAATAACAACAACAAATAAACAACAACAAACTTACTGTGATAAACTACTAGTATTTTCTAATTCATTTATTCGACTTGTCAATGTTTCTACATACTAATAATTTTATTCATTTATTTATTTATTTATTGACCTATACCTTTACAATGCGCCATTCCTGTCCTCTTATCTTAAGTTTGTCTCCCAGTATCTCCTCGCACCGTGAGATTAGCCGCTCTACATCTTTCATTACCGGTCCAGCAGCCATTGTTCATTCATTCACATTTCTTATAATAATTTTAACTGCATTACCCAATCAAAATAGCTTCTTTGATGCTGCCTGCAAACAGTTCGGGTGGAGCTGGCTGCAAGCTGCTAGCTGGATTTTTCATGTTCATCAAATTGAGGAGCAAATTTTTTATCAAAGAAAATAAATCACGATCTAAAATCATAATAATTGTTGCTAGACACTAGCCTAGCTCTAAGTTTCTCTCTATACTATAAACTAATAAACCTATAATACAGTTTAAAGGAACTATCTAATAATGTTCTGGAATGACTCAGCAGGAGGATTTGACTCCACTCCTTTGCCTCATGATCTTCTCATCCCTCATAGCTGGCATAACTCCCTTTTGGAAGACAATTTCAAGTAGTGTGTCCATGTCTTCAGTATCAGGATACTGACGAAGAGCCCACTTGATGTAGACTAGGAACTCAACCCAGTCAACAAAGCCATCGCTATCCATATCAATAGCCTGGAGACCTTTCTTTGTCATACCGCACCTGTAGCAGCCAAAGTAAGGAGCCATGAATGCGTGATAGAAAGAATCAAATTCAAGTCGTCCATCTCCTCTGTTGCCCCCTTGCTCTTTTGTGTCCCAAGAGTCCCATTCTTTACGAACCTCAGCAATAAGGTTGTCATGATGGACTGCACTCAATTTCGTTTTTTCAAGGACCTTTGCCATTTCTGGGGTCAGTTTCCCTCCGGAGCGATCAAAGAGTGCAGCAATACCAGCTGGACTGTGGTACTCTTCCTTGGTCCCACCCCTCAGGTCGGCCAGCATCTGCTCCTTCATCTTATCAAGAATGTATTTGTCTTTGAATTGTGAATTATCACCAAACACATTAACGAGGCGATCAGAGATCATGTCAGTACTTGCCAGAGTGGTGATACGATTTGGAGCATCTACCCCAAAAAACTCTGCAAGATCAAAGTCTCCGACCCCAAGGAACCCAAACACCAAATCAATGGACCTCTCCCCATAGACCACCTGCTTAGGATGAGGCATCTTCCCTGTTGTTAGCTTTGTGACTGCAATGGCTGCCTTCCTGAACTGGGTGCAGTTGTATTTCTTGAGTATCCTCTGGTTACCCAAACGAATAAGATTCATCATTGTTACGGAGGAGCAAGCGTGTCCAACAGCAGCTCCTTCTTCACAGAGACTAGCCCAAACACCATCAGCTCCAGCACTGAGGCAGTCCAGCTGTGAGGCAGTCTGAAGGTCCCACTTCTGATGAATGTGGACCAATATCTTTCCATCAGAAAACCCGTTGGAGTCCATGACCCTACGCATACTGGCAGTCCATGCCTCCAGCTCTTCAGGGAGGTACTCTCCCAGTGGGTCTTCAAAGCACAGGGCAAACATGCGACTTCCTTCAGGAAGACGAGAGAGGTACCTCACAATGTAGAGGACACGATCAGGGTAATCTCTCATTGCAAGGGGAAAGTCACGGAAGTTGAGGAGGATCCTGCCAGTTTTAGTATACGCACGGACTTCGTCTATCCTCTTCTTAAGGAGCTGGCACATGTCATCGACAGTGAATTTTGTGCCCCATTGAATGTTTTTATCTGTGAGATCAAACTCAAAGAATGTGTTTATGAGGCCCCACTCTTTATTCTTCCTGAGACCAATTGGGACTGACTTGGTATCATAGCCACCATTTTTGTCATACCCGTTGGTGATTTCAGAGAAGGAAACGAAGTAGGTGAAATCCTCCCCCTGTTCCTTTAGCCAATTGACAAAGAGATCATCAACTCGTTGTGTCTGCATCTTAGATGTTGCAAAAGATGCAACAATGATGTCCTTGATCCCGCATTTCTTGACGTTGCGGTAGATCTCTTGCTTGTTCTCGAGGGTATGGCTTCTTAGTTGTCCCACGGTGCTCTCCCGAATGGAATTGTCCAAGCAAAAGAAGTCCATAGTCCTCAGCCTCTCTCTCTTCTGGACCCTCACCTGCTCAATGTGGGCCTTGATGGTAGCTATCTCTTGCATCAGGTCATCAGTTTCCATTGGAGCCACTTTCTTTCCCGTTAAAGCCATGATTGCTCTTTCTCCTTCTCTTTCTCCTCTCACTCCAGAACAAGGATGGCTACAGGGACAAAGTTCAGCACTTTGGGGAGCCTTTTTATAGCAAAAGGGTTAGTCAATTAATTATCTGTAATTTATTATTATTATTATTATTATTATTATTATTATTATTATTATTATTATTGTTATAAGAGGACAGGGGAGGAACAGGGGAGGGATATAGAGGGGCGAAGAGAAAGAGGGAGAAGCCCTAAACATTAAAAAAAAAAAAAAACAAAAATTATTATTATTATTATTATTATTATTATTATTATTATTATTAATTACCCAGTATAAATAAAATTCACAAACATTCTATGATAATAAATGAAGATGTACTCTAGCTACAGTGTTATATATCTTCTTGTGTATTGGTTATAAAGTCTTGAGACATAACGAGAATTCCACAGACCAAGAAAGAGGAGAAGGAACAGGTAGAGAAAGACCATCAGTACCCACTTGTGGTTGGAAAACCATCGTCTGGTAGGACTACACAAAATAGAAATAAAACAGAGATATCCTCAATAATTTTGAAGAGAAAAAATTTGGTTAATTTGGTATTTTGACAGCCACTATAGACTATAGCGATAATAAAACCAACCAGCAAATTAAAACTAGCCAATCATCAATTTTCCAAAAATAATTCCACCAGTTCCAAAAGTACTAGTGACACTCATCTCCCTCCCTCTCTCTCTCTCTCCCTCCCTCCTTCTCTCCCTCCCTCCCTCCTTCTCTCCCTCCCTCCCTCCCTCCCTCCCTCCTTCTCTCCCTCTCCCTCTCCCTCCCTCCCTTACCTTGGTCTCCCTCTCTCTTGTGCAAAGACAAGAATGTACTTAACTCTCAGCATCTCATCATTGGTCACCACAAAGTATCTCTCTGGCACTTTCTGATTAATGGAAGGTTCTCCGCCATGCTGTACCCTAGACCTGAAAGACAGAGAAGTTTTGTGAATTTAAAGAATTGGGCAAATTTGAATAATGTTGAATATAATGGTAGACAAAAATTCTGATTTTGGTGAGTAGCAAATTTTAGCAGCAATGCACTCAATATAAGACCCCTTGCAAAACAATATTACAAGACCCCTTGCAAGATAATATTACAAGACCCCTTGCCGCACCTTATATCAGGGTGGGAGACCACCTCACAGACAGCCATCATGCTACACAATGGAGGGAGAGAGCTCTTGGTCCAGCTGGTGGCTGAGGGACTAAAGTTCATACAGACTGAGAGATCAGTGGAGAGGTACGTACCCTCTCCGAATATACCGACCTTTGGAAAAAATGAAATTAAAAATGAAATTAAATCCTGATAGATATTATACAGTAAGTTTGATGTACTGAGAGTTAAAGACAGTATAAGAATGATCAACAGTATTTCAATTAAAGTAAGTTACATTATCTTCTAATGAGACGGATGTATAATTAAAAATAACGTAGCTACGTAGAATACTGCAATTTCATTGGTCGAATACTGTAAGCATAATAGAACAATACTTGATGGAGACAAGAATGTATATTATATCATGAAAAGGAAGTGGAAGCCAGTCCAATAACTATTGGCATGAACTACAATTGAAAGTTGGTCAGTGACTTTATTTACTAGTCCACTTCATTGTCTTCTCTTGGCCTGCCGGTCAATCAGTGGATTAATCTACAACTGCTGGCTCACTCTGAACATTACTATTGTCTCTATTGTACTACAAGGAACATCATGTATGGCCAAATTAAAAATGGTTTGGAGATGATTCGCATTTCGCAATTTTAATTAATTTTTCTGATGTGTAGATAAAGTTTGAGCTTATTCTAACTAAAATTAGATTATTAGAAATTTTTAAAGTTGATCAAATACTGAGGGAAAGTCCCTGTACTATAGTACAGGGATTTTGGTGAAATTTCACCAAAATTGACAAGTAGAAAATTCCTCAATTTTATTACATTTCCTGATATGTATACATGGTCTTATCTTGTGTATAAAGTTTGAGCTGATTCCGATCAAGTTTGGATTTTTTACCAATTTTTAAAAGTTTCTCTAAAAATGACAAGGCACAGCTACACAACTACTGAAATTTCCTAATAATTTACAAGATCAGTTCCATCACTAAACATACCAACTTTAATTAAAATTTAATGACAATAATAATAACAATACATTGTTTTATCGCTGGCATAAACAGCATAATGAAAGTTGGTAAGTGACTCCACTTACTATCATACAGTGTATTTTATTGTCTTCTCTTGGCTTATCATTCAATCAGTGATTGTATTGTTGGGTTGATTTGGCAAACAAAAACACGAGAACATTTTCATTAAAATATCAATACACATGTACATGTACAGCCTCACAGGTCACAGGAGTGGTAATTAAATGAGTGGGTGGTGTTAGGTATTTGGGTGTGGCTCCACAGTACCTTGTTCATGTGACTGAGGAGTCCGTTATGAGCGATCGAGTGAAAGTTCTCCATTCTACTCCCGTGATAGGCTAAGAAGGTTCCATATTCTGAGGCTGTCCTCTGCCATTTCTCCTCTCTTTCTGAAGAATATTGCAACTCAAAGAAACAATATGGCTGAACTTTATGGGCAGGAACTGAGGTCTGAGACTCAATTAGAGAAAACTAGAAAAAAGAGGAGGAGGAGGAGGAAGTATTTCATTACTTATTAAATGTCTGCTTCAATATGTACATGTACATCAAAGCAGTACAGCCACTTAAACAGCTTCAAAAATTACCCTCTCTCTCTCTCTCACCTTGTCTCCAGGTTTAAAAGAGAGTCTAAATCCTTTGGTGCAAATAATGTCGTAGAGTAACGTGATGACTCTATCATCCAGTGAGTCCAGCTGCTGCACTACTTCATTAAGACCGGGTAAGGTTTTGAAAACACTTCTCTGGAAAGAAGAGGAGAAATACATGTACATGTACATGTACAGTAGATTAAAATGATCCATTAAAAATATGAATTTCTTCAAAATCTAATTATCTATTTGTTACACAATACATGTACATGTTCACAGCCAAAAAATTTAAAATTAATTGATGTGGGCAGAGCAAGTAGTAATTAAATATGGTGGGCGGAGTAATGAGTAACGAGAATCAATGAATAAATAATTTTATTGATATTAATATACCGTACAGCTGGTTAATTTTGCGGAGAAAAATTTTGCGAATCCTTAAAAATAACCTGGTTTGCGGATTAAATATTTGCGGTTTTGACAGTTATTGTAGCATTATCTACTGTGGTCATGCATGAATTTCATTATTTTGCGGATTTAAATTTTGCGCTTTAAATGGAATCGCAAACTCGCAAAATTTAATTCCCCGCAAATATTTCCAGCTATACGGTACTCACCAGTCCATCAATATCCTTGTCTCCATTACTGAGTATAAACTGGTTAGGGTACGGTCTCAGGACGGTGTCATGACGATAGGAGGACAGAGCAGACCAGAACAAGGAGAGGAGACAGTCACAGCCAGCCATGTCTTTACTCAGTGCCTCACGTAACTCATTCACTTTGAGTTGTAACGTACCAGTACTAGCGTCACCACCATCATCTTTAGACATGATGTGCTTCAACTAGTCAATAAGAATAATGAATAATGATGAACATTAACACACTTGTACCCTGACATTAGGTAGCCATTAGTTAGAAGAGGCTACTCTATCTAACTAACAGTGCCATCATCAGTACATGTACCCAGAGGTATAGTAACTCCCTCTCTCTCTCTTCAGTTACCTAGGGGGGGGGGTGCTGGGGTCTAGGCTGTTCTTCTGTTTCTTTTCTTTGGTCTGAGCCTGAGGATTCTTGGCAGCTCAAGATGTTAATCTTCCACTAAATTAAAAAACATGTAAAACATGTTCCATTCATGCCTGGTACACGTCAAGCAAGGGAATGTAAACATTGAATTTTAACCCTTTGACTACTCAATATTTAACCCTTTGATCACTGTGTTGATAGCCTAAGGCTGCGTTTACACAGCAACGCAAAACGTATCGTTTTTAAAACGATACACTTTGAACACCGTTTTCGTTTCCATAGAGTCCTATCAAGATTTTCTATCACGTTTTCATTCGTTTCTGTGTAAACAGAAGCATAAAACAGGCACAAAACTGAACGGATTGCATCGTTTTCGTTGCCGTGTAAACGCAACCTAAGACCAGCAATTAGTTGCACCTCCTGACTACTACAGGTCAGTCAGTGTCACTGTGTCAGATAGTGGAGGGTTTCCTGTTCTGGTGCGATGGTAACGAGGCAGCTCAAGAGGTCTTTTGATCACAGCCTGAGGCTGTCCAGAGGCTCTGGACTCAGTGTCGACTACAATCAAATAAACGACCAGTCGAAGGTGAGTTACATGTACAGTACATGTACATGTACATGTATACATGTACATGTTTAAGCATGTCCTCTCTCTCTCCCTTTCCCTTCAATTGGTCCTTTTCTCTTGTTTAAAGCAGTGTCATTAGTGCTTCCATTAAAGCTTGATGTGGTTTGTTTTTAAAGTGTGTTAGTGTTACTTCACCTCCTTCCCTCTGTTATTCTTCTACTTAAGTTACTGACATCTCTCTCTCTCCCTCCCCCCTCTCTCTCTCCCTCTCTCTCCAGTTGTTTATCCTTGACATCAGAGGTGCTAAGAATCTACTGAAACAAGACGTCTTTGGATTGAGGTATAGTTTATACAACAACACAATCACCGTCTCTCCCTCTCTCTCCCTCTCTCTCTCTCCCGCCCTCTCTCTCTCTCTCCTCCAGTGATCCATATGTTCGGGTTCGATTTGTAATAGACAGCAGGTCTGAAATTCAAACTCTGACACATCTCTCAACTCATACAATAAAGAGGGTGAGATAATTAATTAACTATGCTAGTATGTCATCAACATTATGTCATCATGTCATCACTATGTACTTTCATGTACCTGCATGGGGAAACATGGGGACTGTTTTTAAATATTATTTTATTTATAGACATTGTCCCCCCAGTGGAATGAAAAACTTTATTTCATACTTGATGCTGATGTCTTTGCTGTGATTTTGGATGTTTTTGATGAAAATATTCTAGTGAGTTCACAAAGAAATAAATGTACTGTACATTCATAATATTCCTCCCTCCCTCTCTCTCCTCCAGACTAGGGATGATCATTTAGGTCGGGTTCTTCTATTCTTTGATACTTCAAGGCCTCCGGTGACTCTGCCCGGCCCCAACACATTTGTACAGTTCCCTATTGTGGTGAGGGAGAATCCCGGCTACTCAAACTGGATAGAGGAACAGGCCACACGACTAACCAACCTACCCATTAATCTCAAGTACTCACCTGACGTGTTGCAGCAGTTGAATTTACTTTGCGAAGTACCAGCCTGGAGGAACACTCTTGAAAAGCTAAGAAATGAATACCATACCAAGACTAATAGACAGATTAATGCAATACCTACTGGGTATTTGACCATTCATTATTCCGTACTATCACCTGATCTGAGTGAATCAATGTCACTGATTGAGGAGACTGGTGTTAGAGTGGTACCAAGAATGAGGATTGAACACGTCCATGTGAGTGAATCTATTCATTATAATCTATTCTATGCTTTGTTTATTAGCGTCATGACAACGAGGAGACCACATCTACTTCTGGTAGCACTGCTCGGGACGATAATGATGAAAACCTTGCATCAGGTGATCAATTAATTAAAACAATATTTAATAACTTGTTCACAGTATTGGGTTTTGAGATGGTGGAGAGAGAGGATGTTGACAGCAGCAGTGATGAGGAGGAGGGGCTACCCAGCGGCTGGGAGAGGAGAGTGGTAAGGGGTGGGGCCTACAGCCCACCACTTTAATTAATAATAATAATTACTGTATCATGTCAGGATTCTAATGGACGTCGAGTGTTTCTTCATCATCTCACAAGGACAACCTCTTTAAGACGACCCAACATAAGACGACCAGAACAACAACCAACAACAGGAAGGAGCTACCTACCACGACTTAACAGCATTGATGTAAGATTATTATAATATTATTATTATTATTATTATTATTATTATTATTATTGTTGTTGTTGTTATAGATGACGGAGGTGTCTTCAGGTGATGAAACAGGTGAGGATGAGAGAGAGGAAGAGACCACGGTCCAGCCCTCAGCCCCCCCACTGCCACCTGCACCGGAACCCTTCACTCCTTCACTGGACCGCTCAAGAGAATCAACACCACAGGGGTCACCTTCACCGGGCCCCTCAGGCCCAACATTAGAACCTGCACCGGACCCCTCACCTAACACTGTAAGAATGATGATCAGTATCTGATGGTACATGTACTTTTTTATATTTAGAGTTCTGTTAGTCAGACTACAGCAAGTCCTCAAGCCACGCCCCCTGCCCCCGTCATACCTCCCAGACCAACTTTAACACCACAACAACTGAAAATAGCAAAACTGGTAACTTTAAATAAATAAATAAATAAATATTAGTAAATATTATTGTTATAATTCTTTCTATAGCAAGAAGGGTTACCCCAGGGTTGGGCAGTGGCCATTGCTCCTGATGGTAAGACATTCTACGTTGACCACATCAACAAGAAGACCTCATGGGTACGTATATATATGGTAATGACCACACCCACTGACCCCACCTACCATAGGACCGCCCCAAGATGCAAGAACGCAAGCCACAGCGGGCGGAGAGAGGAGCAAAATCACAACCAGTCCTTCAGGTCAGACCAGTTTGACAAGTGTGACATTAATTAGAAATACAGGACGATGACCTCCCCCCAGGCTGGGAGGTGAGAATCACTAAAGAAGGACAGAAGTATTACGTTGATCACGCCAACAAGAAAACCACTTGGGTAGGCGGAGTCAATGAATATTAATTAGTTAATTATAATTAATTATAGGACCATCCAAAGAAAGGTGGTCTGGGTCCAGTTGGTCTAGGTCCATTACCAGTGAGTTAATTAAAGTTAATTAAAGGGGTGTGGTTTATGATCTATGAATATTGTTATTAGCCTGGTTGGCAGATGAAGACTAGAGCTGATGGTCAAGTGTTCTTTGTGGATCACAGTCAGTGCTGGTTAATTAACTATTATTAATAACTATTAATTAACTAGCCACAAAGTCCACTCAATGGGAAGACCCACGACTAATGGCAGCTAACAAACCAGTCCATGTAATTAATTAATTATTGTTATTATTATTATTATTTTTATTTTTAGAAAATGCAATATTCTCGTGATTATAAGCAGAAGTACAATAACTTTATGACTCAACTTAAGAGAGGAGTGAGTCACATCATGTGCATATACTGGTCTAACTTGATGTCCTTATGCTGTGTAGAAAGTTTGAGCAAATTCTGACTTCAATTATTCAAGTTACGGCCATTTAAAAAAACGTCAAAAATCTGAAAAATACCCAAGGCTATAGTCCATGGTTTTTTTTCGAAAAATGGTTCCGAAATGACCCCAAATTTTTATTACATTTTCTGATACATATTGATGTCCTTATGCTGTGTAGAAAGTTTGAGCTGATTCCGACTTCAATTTTTCAAGTTATGATCATGTTTTAATTGTCATAATCTAAAATATCATTGATTGTTGCTCTGTGTTTCAATTAAATTCTTACTATTTCCTGAAATGATTAATTCACATGTTCTCATTCCTGTAGCAACCTGAGCCCAGTTTTGCAAACAAGTTCACCATACCGGTCAAACGGTCCAACATTCTTGAAGACTCCTTCAACGTAATATCAAGAGTCCCCACTTCAAAACTGTCCTGCTTCAAGGGACGAATGTGGGTGGAGTTTGACGGAGAGAGAGGACTAGACTATGGAGGATTAGCAAGGTAATGTAGCAATTAATTAATTAATAATAAATTAATAATTTATTAATTTATTAATTGATTAGGGAGTGGTTTCATTTGTTATCTCATGAAATGTTCAATCCTTATTACGGACTTTTTGAATATTCTGCAAGGTATCAATAATAATAATTGAAATTTGAATAATATATGATGCAATACATTTACATGTACATGTATATTATTATTATTATTATTATTATTATTATTATTATTATTATTATTATTATTATTATTATTATTATTATTATTATTATTATTTTATTTCTTTTTCCAGTGATGATTATACACTACAGATCAATCCTGACTCTGGAGTATATAATGAATATCATTTGGACTATTTCAAGTTCATTGGTCGGGTCTGTGGAATGGCAATATACCACAAGAACATCATTGATGGTAACGGAAGAGAATATCAGCATTCAATTGAAGCATAGCCACCAACTACTACTTCTTTGTATTTTTACCACATTTACATTATTGATAATAAATATTAGCAAGGTTGTCCAGCTCAATTTTAATGGATTGTCTCTCTTTATTTTATTTAGCTTTCTTCATTCGTCCATTCTATAAGATGATAGTTGGTCGTCCCATTACTTTGAAGGACATGGAGTCAGTTGATGTTGAACTCCAGAACAGCATTCAATATATAATGGACAACGATCCTGAACCACTCTGTCTGACCTTCTCTGTTAACAAGACCATATTTGGAGAAGTATGAGCTCATTTATTATTATTATTATTACTAGACGAATGTAAAACATTAAAGGGGCGAGCCTAAGCAAGCTATAGATTATGTGCTGTATGATATACATGTCTGAGCTATAGCAAAGCAATTGCACATGTCTAAATTCAGTATCTTGTTGCAGTCATCTTGCTTAAATTAAAGTTACACGTATCTTGCTTATAGTTAGAAGCATTCACTGAACAAATCATGTTTGAGGATTGTATATCTGCTTTGTTAACCTAGGCTTGCTCCTAGAGAAGAAACATCACCTAGAATAGATCTCATGATACATGCAGCTAGCAGTACAGTACAAGCTTTTTCACTTGCATTCACCTTAGCAGAATCCTTTATACCAAGGAAAAGACTGTATATCTGCTCTCCCAACTTTTATTCTTGCTAGAGAAGTTTCAGACAGCAGTTTAGTCTTATCTAGCTGACCATTTCCTGCAAAATAAGCTCAGACTTGCTTATAGCCGCCATTTTATCATTGTGATCACACCCGCTTTCAATGAAGATTAGGCTATTTAACTTTAATAATAGTTAGACGGTCTGCCCGTACAAACAAACAAACAAACGCTTTCTCGCCTTAGTGGGGCGAGCTCAGGCTCGCCCCAATTATTATTATTGTTGTTGTTGTTTTTGTTGTTGATTAGGTGATAGAAGAGGAGTTAAAACCAGGTGGCAAGGACATTGAAGTGACGGAGAGCAACAAGAAAGAATATATCAAGTATGAGCCTGAGAGACTTTATTATTATTATTAATTTATTGATTATTAATTAATTAATATAGCTTAATGATTGAATGGAGATTTACAAGAAGAGTAAAGGAACAAATGAACGCATTTAGGAATGTAAATAATAATAATAATAATAATAATAATATTTATATTATTACAGGGCCTGTCTGATGTTATTCCACTTCATATGCTCAAAGTGTTTGATGAAAGAGAGTTAGAGGTCAGCCATTATTATTATTATTACTTCACACATTATTTAACCTTCTCTCTCTCTCTCTCTCTCTCTCCTCCAGTATCTGCTAGGAGGACTAGCTGAGATTGATGTCAGTGACTGGAAGAGGAACACTGAGTATTCCGGTGGATATACAGCTACTGATCTCCCTGTGGTCTGGTTCTGGAAGGTACTGGTGTATCTCAGGTTATTGTTACTTATTATTGTTGGGTAGGCTGTGGAAAATTTTGATGATGAAATGAGAGCAAGGCTCCTTCAGTTTGTGACTGGAACATCTAAAGTACCAATGAATGGGTTTGCTGAGTTACAAGGTTCTCATTAATACTAACTTTAATATTATTTATTTAAATATTATCAATGATTAAACTTTCTCTAACCAACAGGAAGCAGTGGCCCAAGGAAGTTTTGTATTAAGAAATTTGGAGCTGAGAATGACTTGCCCAGAGCCCACACTTGGTAAGATAAAAGTATTTTATTTATTTGTTATTTAATTTTTATTTTATTGTTTTTTGTCAGTTTCAATCGGATAGACCTACCACCCTACCCCAGTTACTACCGACTGAAAGAGAACCTCAAACTAGCAGTGGAGAACACTGAGGGATTTGAAGGAGTTGATTAACATTATCGTTATTATTATTATTATTATTATTATTATTATTATTATTATTATTATTATTATTATTATTATCATTATTATTATTACTATCGACCAAAATACACCAAGTAGGACAATAGTAGTACAATATTTTTGTTATTTCCGTATTATCATTATTTTCTAGTAACTTTCTCTCTCTCAATTGTTCTAATCTTCATGGTGTTACCATTCACTGTATAATGTATTGTGATTGTGTCTGTACTGTATTGTGATTGTTTGATGTGTTGTGTGTGTTTTTATGTGCAGCTGTTTTAGTTCCTGTGATTGTCTTTTTTAATTTTATCAATTTATTTCATAAATTAGCAAAAAGCAGCTGTTATGTCAATTGGTACATTACACCATGTCCAGTTTATAAAAGAGTTAACCACAGGCTGCAGTTCATGTCCAACCCTAGTTGAGACTAGTCCAACCCACGATAGACTGTACAAATAATACTGCATATATACCTGCAGCCTAAGCTCAGGACCCCATGTGGATAAACAGTTCCATGTCTTCACTACAAAAGACAAATTTTTGAATGGGTTAAGAACTTAAGACAACCCTGAAACAATTTAATTTAAATGAGATCACACCGAGGGTCACACACATCACATAAAATTGAATTATCATTAATTATTGTTTATTGCTCAGAGGTGTGGCTAGTTATAAATGTTATATTAATTATCACGTGTTGCCACCATTACTGGGAGAGATGTTGCTCTTCTCTTTATTTGATAGTCTGGAAGGTTCTCTTCCTCTCTACCTCCTCCTCCCTCTCCTCTGTATCACTGCTAGTGTCCAGTCAGTTCAAGATTTCACCATATACCGCATCCAGCACCTGGATATACATGGAAGCCACATTGGTATAACTATTATTATTATTATTATTATTATTATTATTATTATTATTATTATTATTATTATTATTAATTGATTAATAGTAGTATTGGTATATTGTTGTATTAAGTAATGATGTTGTGATGAATTTTAACGGCACACCTTTATTATTATTATTATTATTTTTATTTTTGTGGTTTTGTCTCAGGTTCTCGTTCGGCAGTCGTTAACATGGAGGCACGGTCACCAGAGGCTGCCATGTTGAACAGGAAGTGTGTCCTCATTAAATGGACGGAACTAACCAGCGACTTATTCAATGAATTACTGGAGAGAGGAGCAGGAGCTGTACTGATAATACTACCCAATGACTGGAGGAATAATGATAATAATAACAATACATTACATGTTAGTAATCATAGTTTATTGTTGTTGTTGTTTATTGTTGTTGTTTAGGAGTGGATGTTGTTAGAAAAGGAGTTAATGTCACGTGAGATATCAATTCCGGTTTATCTAACGACAGAAAGTGAATATTTAAATGAAGTTTATGATAAGTTGACGTCATCAGTTGACTGGGATTCATCAGCTGCTGCTGGTAAGAGACACAAGGGAAAAGAATAATGTCATCTCCCTCTCTCCTCCTCTCCCTCTCCCTCTAGCTCTCTTCTCCTCCATTACTGGTGAAGGTTATTCACTGATTGCTGATGCAGTAGAACCAGTTCCTATTATTAACCCTGAGATAACTACTATAATAGTAATTATATAATTATATTATTAATTAATTAATTAATTAATTAATTTAATTTGTTTAATTTTAGGGCAAATTGTCAGGTCAAGGTTATGAGTCTGAGCTTCCCACTGTTGTCATGACAACCCATTACGACTCGTTTGGATTGGCTCCGGTCAGTTTGCATAGTTATTAATTAATTATTGTTATTATTAATTAATTATTAATTACAGGGGCTGGCAAGTAGTGGTGATTCAGGTGGTAGTGGTGTGGCAGCCATTTTGGAACTAGCCAGGCTCTTCTCAAAGTAAATGAAGTCATTTCTTGTATTAACTATTCTTCCCCCCCTCTCTCTCTCTCTCTCTCTCAGTTTATATTCCAATCCTCATCATAAACCCAAGTACAATTTATTATTTGTATTGACTGGAGCTGATAATTTCAATTATTTTGGAACCAAATATTTTATTGAAGACATGCTTGAAGATGCAGGTTCTAATTAATATTCATCACCTCCAATTAATTAATCAATTAATGAATAGATGGGTATCTTTTAAGTGAAGCCGACTACACGCTATGCCTTGATGCCCTCGCTGGGGGGTCTGATATTTTTCTACATGTTTCCAGACCCCCCAAGGAGGGGACTAAAGGACAGGAACTAGTGGCCAGAATGAACGAAGTAAAAAGAGAATTATTTAACTTTTAAATTTTATCATCTCCCCCTCTCTCTCTAAGTCCCTGTCATTAGTGGCAGGTCTTTCCAGTGTCACTTTGAATCATAAGAAGATTAGGATTGGTGATGATGCTTTAGCTTGGTCTCATGAGAGGTTCTCACTCCATAAGGTCCCAGCTGGTACTCTATCACACTTCTCTCATCACTCGGACATCAGAAGGAAATCAATGTTCCATACCAGGTGGGTGGGGCTATCAATTAATAATAAGTATAATTAATTACACAGTACTGATGTTGATGGTCTCAGTGCTAGTGTCCAGTTGATTGCTGAGTCAGTGGTGAGGCACATACTGCCTGAGATTAATGAGATGGTAATTAATTAATTAATAATAATGAATAATTAATGAGTTTTAATCAGGACAACTACACCAGTGGAATTTTCACAGGCCAAATGGTAAGTCATCAAGATTAATTAATTAATTATTATTATTATTATTAATTAATATTTTAGTCAGTACATACTGATAGTCTTCAATCATGGTTGAATTATTTATCTCAAACTGGGCGGTCCCAGCAATCTTTATTAAATAAGGACCATCCATTACTCCTCAGTCTACAGCAGGTACTGTATCATGTGATTGTCATGTGATCTGTTGATTCTGTTCCTATAGACACTCTCCAGTTATGTTCATGAGGTGTCCACCTTCACTCATAAACCTGATAAAAGGTAATGATGATGTCATATTGTGTCATAATGAGTCATCACTCCTCCAGTGATCCTGAGTTTGTCATATACACTCAGTCAGTTAGTATCATGCACTCATACAGGTACGTGATGTCATATGATGTCATTTGTGATGCAATGTGATGTCATCATGTAGCGTGAAGCCAGCAGTACTTGACCTAGTGTTAGCGATCAGTATATTGTTATATATGGGAGGAGTCTATCTATTAGTAATGGTAAGGACTGGTCATATTATAATCAATTCTCTCCCTCTCTCTTTCTAGTATTTTTCAAATATTAGTCAACTTATAAATGATGTTAAGTACAGGGTGAAAGCTAAGAGAGATTAGTTCAATACACACACTTACCAATGTATGAGTATTGAACAATGGACAGAGACTAGCTTGTGTGTCTTGAAATCAAATCAACAATTCTATAGTTACTAATATTAATATTATTATTATTGTTTTTGTACTAGTGTGAAACTGAATTTTGTAGCTAATGAAATTTGTACAGAGTACATCCAGTTTGAGCTGATTCTGACTTCAATTTTTCAAGTTATGGCCATTTTAAGAAAATCCCAAAAGTCTGAAAAATACCCAAGGCTATAGCCCATGGTTTTTTCCAAAAAATGGCTCCGAAATTACCCCAAATTTTTATTACATTTTTCGATACATATTGATGTCCTTATGCTGTGTAGAAAAGTTGAGCTGATTTTGAACATTTTACAAATCTTTAAAAATGCTCCAAAGTCCCAGTACTTAGTAAAGGGATTTTGGTCAATTTTTAGCAAAAAAGGAGAAAATTCCTATTCATAATGTTGCCATTAATTATGCGTGGGTGGTATCAGTTGAAGGTGTGGCTCATTAAAGATCACCCGAGGAGCAGTAATGGCGGACACTCCACCGTTTGACTTGTTCTCTTCTCATGACTTCACTCCTCCTCCTCTCCCTCCTATTGACGATGAGGAAGAGGAACAGAGAGAAGGAGGTGCCTTTGATCCGACCCGAAAAGAGAGGGACCTATTCTCCAGCAGAGAAGAAGAGAAAGACTCACTTCACTTTGACCCTGGTCCCTCTCTCCTCCCTACCCCTCCTCCTCCTCTACCAGCCCCAGCCCCTGACCCACCGACCCATGTCATTGGTATAGACCTTGGTACCACATTCTCCTGCGTCTCTGTGTGGGAGAATGGTCACCCGGTCGTCATTGCTAATAAAAATGGAAAGAGGACCACTCCCTCTTGGGTCTGCTTTACCAAGGACATGGTGTTTGTAGGTGAGGCTGCATTTAGCAAAGGCTCTCGACATCCAACCTCAGCCATTTATGATGCCAAGAGAATGATCGGTAGGAAGCTGAGTGATGAAGCTATACAACAGTCACTCAAGCTGTGGTCCTTCACAGTGACGGAGTATAGAGGAGGGAACTGTGCCATTCAATTGAAACCTGACGTAGCACCTTCAGGCCACACACAAGTACTTTGTCCGGAGGAAATCTCAGCCTATGTACTCGCCAACATGAAACAGACTGCAGAGGATTATCTTGGTTGTCCGGTGACAAGAGCTGTCATTACAGTCCCCGCCTACTTTAACGACGCCCAGCGCCAGGCCACCATTGATGCTGCCAGTATAGCTGGACTTAAAGTTGAGAGGATCATTAACGAACCAACCTCAGCTGCTCTTGCTTACGGTATTGAGAAAAAATCAACCGAAACCAAAGCCCAGACCTTACTAGTGTACGACCTGGGGGGAGGGACTCTTGATGTTACAGTTCTGATAGTGGACGGGCAAGTTTTTGAGGTTCGTAGTACCAGTGGAGACACTCATCTCGGGGGACAGGATTTTGATAATAATTTGGTTCAATTTTTTATGCCTCAAGTCAAAGAGCAATATGATGAGGACATCAGGAGAAATGATAAAGCTCTGAAGAAGTTAAGGGATGGTTGTAGATCATTGAAGCACGACCTCTCTCATTCTACTGAAGCTGCCATTGAGATTGATGCTCTAGTGAACGGAGAAGATTTCGAATCATCTTTAACACGAGATCAGTTCAATGAAATCAATTCTGATCTGTTTAAACGCTGCCTTCAACCGGTCGACCGTGCCCTAGCCGACGCCCACCTGACCCCTGCTGGTATTGACGAAGTTGTTCTGATTGGTGGGTCTACTCGAATCCCAAAAATACAAGAACTTTTGGCAGACAAATTCCCAGGAAAACCACTCAGTAAGCGGATCAATCCTGATGAGGCTGTAGCTATGGGGGCAGCTATTCAAGGAGCTAATCTATCTCAGAGCATCGAAGAGAAGAACTCTCGTCTTTCTGGTATCACACTAATGGACGTGGCCCCGATGAGCCTGGGTATTGAACTGGCCAGTGGGAAGATGAGTACTTTAATTCAACGGAACACCACAATACCTTACTCTCACTCAAGGACCTATAAGAATAACGAAGACTATCAGACTGAGGCCACCATTGAAGTCTTTGAAGGAGAAGAGAAGACAGCTAAGAAGAACAGGCTACTGGGTCGGTTTATAGTACCAGGACTACCGCCCCGACCAAGGGGACAGGTTGAGATACCTGTGGCCTTCTCTCTTGACGTTAACGGGGTTCTTGAGGTGAGCGCTTACGTGAAGGGGGAACAAGGAACCAAGAAGAGTTTAGTGATAAAGAAAGACAAAGGTCTCCTAACTGAGGAGGAGATTAAGAAGAGAGGGAAGGAGTTACAGGACTGGGAGAGAAAGTGTCGTACTAATAAAATAAACTAATGAATGACAGACAATTATTGCTTTCTATTATAATCGTTTAAATGTTTTAATAATTACTGAGTGCTATATATAGAATAATTAATAATGACAATAAAACTGAATTCAATGTAGTTTTAAAGAGAGACAGATACTGATTGACAAACAAAACAAATACATCATTGTATAAAGTAATAATGATGATGATTATTAGTTTGTGATTCAATGTGGTATCTCTTGAAATTTAGCCCAAACATTGTCAACAAAATCTAACAAAACAGACAAAATTCACACAGTATTTAATTCTCTCCCCACCAGCTAAGTGAGGTCTCCCTCCCTCACCTTTATAACTGATCTGGTTATCATTATCAATCTTACAAGTGTCTCTGATAAGTTTCTCCACTACATGAAACAAGAAGACATTAATCTCTCATTCTCTCTCTTATCTCACGCTCTTCTTCTTGAAACCCCAGCTGTGCTTGTAACAGAAACCTCTTCAACTGTTGTACTGGTATACTACCATGCCCCTCCTGATCAAACACAGCAAATGCTCTCAGTACATCAGTATGACTGGGCCACTCTCTGCTCTCATGAGTGGAGGTTAACTGATCACACGTCTCATCTATTATCGACTGGAGGTAACTCTTGTCCAGTTCATTACGTTCTATTATTAGTAACAATTAGTTTCTAATGATGTCATTACTTTTTATTGCT
>NW_003546558.1:78088-79794 GCF_000090795.2 Amphimedon queenslandica
GCTAAGATGTACGAGAGGGTGCTCTAAAAACTAAACACTAAACCCCAATCCCAACCCTACGACCCCGGAGGCTAAGATGTACGAGAGGGTGCTATTTCTTGACCCAAAAAAAGCCAAAAATAAAACAATTACAAAAAAAATATTTTTAAAAAAGAAAAAAAAATTAAAAACTGCAGCATAGTTTTACTCGGTAGTCCTGACCGGATTCGAACCCCTGACCATATCCGTGCAATCCACACCAGCCTCTCCACTGCACCACCACGACCCTGCTGCATCATCAACGCATGGTTGTTGTATTTATACTCGGTTTCTATAATATAAATCAGTGTATTATTAATACTGGGGCGTAGCCCCAGTATATATATAGGGGCGAAGCCCCTATTACCGCCCATTTACCGGAGCTCTAGCACTGCATACTGTGTCCGGTTACCGGAGCTCTAGACACTTCCTTTTAATTTTGGCGAATTTGTGGCCACTTGCCATTGAGCATGCATATAATAGCTTAAAATGGCGGGTTTTATTTTGGTGAATGGCTATCAAAATGTCAAATTCGCCAAATTTAATCCCCTCCAAAATTACCCACTATACGGTATGTGTGCCAAGTATATTCATTGCAAAATGAATGTATTCATTGGATATTGTAATAACTTTCAAGAAAAAAATTAATTTGTTGGATGTCAACTTTCCATTGGCAGCAATGGAGAAATGATAGAAAAAGGCTTGGTACCAGGAAACCGCTCTGTATTTCTTGATAGCAATCTTTCAGGTGACTACTAGACTCCATTAGATCCTCAGGATGCTTTCTGAGCTTCCGAAAAAGGCCTCAAGAAGGTAGCAAGGCAAGAAAATGTGTTTTCCCCATTGAACTCTTAATAAACTTGACGTCCAACATGGCGGCCAATTTACTGTGTGGGTTTGATATACGGTACTTAAAAGCTATGAATATACTTAGCACGCATATCCTCTATTAAATCATTTAATCTCACTGATTTCTATTTTAGGTGTATCTAGTGATGTTCATGAAGAGCAGCAAGTTGGCCCTGCTTTTAGTCCCATTTTTCGTAAGATTATAATCATAGCTAACGTATTTAATGTTTGTTTAGTTCCTTCTCATTTAAAAGAAGATTATAATAAAATGAGCATTGAGTTTGGAAGAATATTAGCTAGTTTTGCTAATCAGGCTTTCAAAAATCGGATTTTTAGAAGAAAGATGCTGAAAGAAGAAATTAAAAAGAAAATGATATATCATTGGCAATCAAGCAACAAAGAAATGGCTACATTAAGAGATGAAGGTGATTTAATGGCCTTTCTTCGAAACCATTGTTCTTTGTGGGAGTTTAATGTACTAACTAGTTTAGCAGAGGATGCAAATATGACTGGTATTACAAAAGAGTTAATTCAATTGGAAGAGAAACGAAAAAAGCTGTATGGCGATATTCTAGCAGAGGATTTTGCAAGAAGTGCCATTGAATATTGTGGTACAACTGGTAGCAGAAAGGTTAGACTTACACATGTACTTGTAGTATGGTGCGTGGGCGGATCAAAGGCGCCGCCAGTGCTACAACTTCCAATAACCGCATGTTAGGAAAATGTAGCACTGTGTGGAATCAGGAGCCCATAAAAGAAAAAGGGAAGGGTAGGAGCGCGCAACACCCACGCATTTAATTAAAATCACTGTAGCCTGCATATCCTAATGAGTTTACTAT
>NW_003546558.1:79901-81178 GCF_000090795.2 Amphimedon queenslandica
ATCAAAGCACTGTTGATTCGTAGATTACGGAAATTATTACACTCGGGACGCTCTAAAAAAAAATGTAGCACTCGGCTTCGCCTCGTGCTACATTTTCCTCTCGACCGCCCCTCGTGCAATAATTTCCGTAACCTACTATCAACAGTGCTTTAATTAATACATATTTAACGCTATAACAAAGCTTATGTTTAATTATTAATTAACAGGTTACATTTGAAGTAACATGGCCTGTTGATAAAGCAACACTTCAAGATTTTAAGAAATTTCTCCAAGATGCCTTTAGTCGTCAAGACATTTATATGTACATTCAGTTGAGTACTGTCCACAACAGTCTACTGACGTTTGTTTGTGTGATACCTCATTGGCTAGTGGAGGAGACGAAGGATTATGTTATGAAGAATGGTGACCTTTTTGAGTCTAAAGGAGTAGTTGAAATTACTGTTGATGGCACTATTGTATTCATTGTGGTAAGTGATGGTGTATTAGTATTTGATACATTAATTATGAGATTTGTAATAGAAACATTCATTGGAGCCTCATCAGTTGTCATTAGGTAATGTTTTATGTATGTACATGTATGGTGTAATATTTATTGTAGAGAATGAAGAAAAGGAGAAAGAATCATTGCAGCAGAGTGAGGAGGAAGCAAAAGAAGTAAGTTATTTATAATCTTGCTATCAAATAATGCCTTACTTATAGAAATATATGGATCAGTTTTATACACAAGAAGACAACAGATCTAGTGAAGGATATGCTTGTCTGATATTTTATGAAAAGAATTCTTTTATATATTTCACTGCTGTACCAGTTAAAATGCTGACTGCTCTTCTTGAGGTAACTATTTTAGTCACAATAAAAAATAATAATTACCAAATATTTAGTACATCAAAGATCATCATTGTTTTGCTGAAGTTGGTCCAATTCATTATTTTCATTTCAAATGGTCCAATTGTTTTATTGAATTGAATTTTAATGAGAAACCATCAGCTGGTTGGACTGTCATTCCATTAATTAAACCTTGCAGGGTAAGATTATTAATATATTAGTTTATTAATTGATTCAGTTCCTTTAGTTATATCAAGAGGATATTGATTCATTTGATGGAACTGATGGGTCTATTCCTTCATATTGTTTCATATCATTTCAAGGATCACCTGATGCTGTCCCTACACTACACTACTCAGTACAACTGGTGGGTGTGGCTGATCCTGTTACATTATTTATTCATAGAACATTGAAAAGCAATGCTCCACCAGCTGGTATGTACCATATCGATA
>NW_003546558.1:84321-85744 GCF_000090795.2 Amphimedon queenslandica
TATAGAAAAGAAGGAGCTGTCAGAAGGAGTTTCACAAATACTAATGCTATTGAAAGAACAAAAACAACTAGAATCATGCAAGTTATTTCATTGTATGCCTTTTTGTATGAAAATCAATAATTATTGCATTATTTATGTAGATGATGTGTCTAAATTAGAAATTGCCCTTCAACCAATGGCAGATCTTTGGTATCAGTTAGGGAATCAGTTGAATGTTGAAGTAGAGGAAATACAAGAAACAAAAGACACAAAGGAACAAATGAGATCTTTATTACAACTTTGTTCTGATACAGGAGTGACAATGATGCAATTGGAGGAAGCTTTAGAAGCGCTAGACCAAAAAAACCTAATACCTGGTATACTTAACTTTTATAATTTATTGTGTTTAGTGTTGATCTGAAGGTTTGCAGGAATTATCAAAAGAGCTTGAGCCAGATGATAAGAAAGAGCAACGTGAGTAATGTTATTGTTTGGAGTCCTACATGACATATACAATAGCCTTGACATTATGTTGATGCTGAAATAAAATTTTGTTCAATTCTAACTTAAAGCATGTGTCAAAAGGTCAATTCACCAATGCTTTTGATTAAAAATTGACAGTACATTGGCCAAGCGTCATATTATAAACCAGTCTTTAATCTACATTATATATTTAGAACTTAAATTTGAGACTAAAGCTGATGAATGGAAAAGTATAGTTGCTAGTCATATAACTGAACTATTAGAAAGAAAGAAACAAATAGAGGAACAACATTTCAAGGAGAAACAGATCACTAAAAGTAAGAGAGTATCAAATGAGCATTATATGAGAGAGTAAGTACATGTGATAGAACTTAAAAGAAAAGTTGCTGATAATGAGAGGTATATTGCCAAACTATTGAAGGAGAGGGAGCAACTGCAAGAGAGAGCCACATCCTTAGATCATATAGAGAAACAGCTTACTGAAGGTTAGAGTATTGTCGTCATGTGTTTATATGAAAGAATATATTCCAGATTATGAGAAACTTAAAGCTACAGTTAGTGATAAAGAAGCATATATAACTGAAATAGAAGAAGAGAAAAAACGATTAGAGGAAGAAAAGGAGCAAGCAGAGAAAGAAAAGGAGCAAGCAGAGGAAGATAATAGACAATATCTCAAGGAGAAACAGATCACTGAAGGTTAGAACATTGTCATCAATATGTATTATGTGAGAGAATTATTCAGAACTTAAAGCTAAAGTGTCTGATAATGAATTGTATACTGCCAAACTAATGAAGGAGAGGGAGCAACTACAGGAGAGAGTTACATCCTTAGAGGAACAACCTATGACTACAAGTAAGAAACTAAGAGTATTATTGTGTGACTGAGTGACTGTATTTTATACAATTGATAGATAATTTGGAAAGTTTGAGCGAGTCCCAAATAGCAGAGAGGAAGTTGTTC
>NW_003546558.1:104902-107060 GCF_000090795.2 Amphimedon queenslandica
ACCGGTACTGGATTCCCGATACCGGTAATAGCTCCGGACCCGGTACCGGGGAAAAGTTCGGACCCGATACCGGAGTGTCCTTCTGGGCTTCCATAGCCTTTGGAAAGGGTAGGCTGTCCCTAAAAAGCGGACCGGACCGGACCAACGGACCCGAAAAGACTAATTTACGGACCGAGCGACGGACCCGATACAAACTAATTTATTGACCCGACCAAGGGACCCGAAAAGACTAAAGTACGGACTCCGCGTTAATGACCACGGACCTGACCGACCTAGAGCACAGATATCTATGCTAGCATCAGTATTTATGATGCTAGCAAACTCCATGATGGCCTAGACAACATACAGAACTTCAGTGACAAATATAATTTTTATCTACGGAGATAGATCTACTATCAGTTGAGTAATAATACAATGCAGTGAGGCCGTAGTTTATTGATAAAGTCTGTAATATCAACTTGAATTAATTTTACACTTGTTCAAAACTAATAATAATATTATATCTAGTAGACTATAATAATCAATTGTTATATTCATGCATCAGCGATTTATGTATTAATTTATTTATTTAAACTTGACAGTGACCGGCAATGAGAACTATGATAGAGTTAAGAGGCTAGATAAAAAAGAAACACCAAAGGCCTGACCAAGGAAACATGGCCAGCCAGGTAAAGAAAAAAAAAGATGAGAAAAGAAAGAAAAAGAAACAAAAAACTAATAAGAAAAAGTAAAAATACAATCAAAATTAAAACGGTAGTAATGATGATAATAATAATGATAATTAACTGAATCTAATGGAAAATAAATCAACATAAATAATAATAATACTGGAACTGATCCCAAAAGTAGTTCTTGTTAATATTATGTAGTAAAAATTTTAATAATCTTTATAGCAATGATGTTAGTGAGAATAAGCTAGTGAATAATACCAAGCCTCCGCTTAACTACTAAATGGATAAATAAATAATTATTAGCAGAATAAATAGTTAATAAATATACCAGTCTAAACAGAAGTTTACAAAAAATACAGCACAGTGGTATGTGCTTGCCGCATTAAGCTGTACAGTGACACAAATAAGTAAGAGATATTTAAACCATTTGTAGACTAGTCACTGCACAACATCCAAGTTCAGTACTCAGTACCAGGCTCAGGCTGTATACAGTTGCTTCATGAATAAATTTGTTAAATTCACAATATCTGAAGGTTTGGGCTTATATCTAACCGAGAAGCAGGATTTCAGCAAGAGTAAATCTTGACCTAAGCATTAGCTATAATTTTTAGCATATGTAAGATTACCGGTATAGTGAGCAAAGTGGTCCGTAAAATAGAGATGTCGCGGACTATTCGGGTCCGTATAACAGATTTGTCGCCGACCATGGTCCGTTGGTCCGGTCCGGTCCGTTTTTTAGGGACGACCCTTTCCAAAAAAGGGCGTTACTAGAATGCGGATTGCTGCGGATCGTTCCGCACGCTGAACCAATTAAGCACGTGAACGCGCGGAACGTGCACGGGCGTGTGCCTAGAATGCGGATCAACTCCCAAGAATTCAGAATATACACCATAACTTCCCGCGGATCAATCCTCTTGTTCTTCTATTCCATTCAATCTTTATTTGTTGCAATGTTTAACTCTTTATAAAGTAAAAATAACTATTTTAACTGTAATAATTTTAAACTTTGAATGTACGAGATTTCAGTGATCATATCAAAAGCCTTTAGTCATTGGTCATAGAATAGATTATACTGCATCTAGATCTAGTTGCAATGAAATGAGTTACAATCTGCATCAAAAACAAATACATAGTTGTAAAATTTAAACAATAAAAGTCGCCTCACAAATAACAATTATTTTCATTGTGTAAAAATGATTATTATGATATTACCATAAATATAAAATATTCTATTGGCCAAAAATTGCTACCACCTAGCTATATCATTTTTCCTCACAAAGATATCTTCATTTGCATTGGGATGCTTGTACAAATATAGTTTTAAAAATGAGGTCTTTCAAGTTGTGGATTGCTGCATTCTCCACATCAAGAGTACTGTATCTTGCTTCATAGCTATGTCAGTAGTAAATCCGAAATTTTGTCAGAATAGATACAACTCAGTTTAACAAGAGTACATAATACTCTTGGTCAATAAATGATGGAGTTAG
>NW_003546558.1:107809-108913 GCF_000090795.2 Amphimedon queenslandica
ATTTTGTTAGCTACTTTCATACTGTTCATTGATAATTGCTGCCAAAACTGAATTATCTTAGTTCCTTAAGCAACTTTTAAGAGATAATGATATCAGCCACTGATGTAAAGATTTGCTATCAGTCTAAGTTGCTTATAAGAGCATTATAAACACTTATCTACATTAAATATCTTAATGCAATCAGAGCAGTATTTGTAATTATGTAAAAGGAATACTTTCAAATAAAAATGATAGGTGGTAGTAATTTTTGGCCAATAGAATATTTTATATTTTTGGTAATATCATAATAATCATTTTTACACAATGAAAATAATTGTTATTTGTGAGGCGACTTTTATTGTTTAAATTTTACAACTATGTATTTGTTTTTGATGCAGATTGTAACTCATTTCATTGCAACTAGATCTAGATGCAGTATAATCTATTCTATGACCAATGACTAAAGGCTTTTGATATCATCACTGAAATCTCGTACATTCAAAGTTTAAAATTATTACAGTTAAAATAGTTATTCTTACTTTATAAAGAGTTAAACATTGCAACAAATAAAGATTGAATGGAATAGAAGAACAAGAGGACTGATCCGCGGGAAGTTATGGTGTATATTCTGAATTTTTGGGAGTTGATCCGCATTCTAGGCACACGCCCGTGCACGTTCCGCGCGTTCACGTGCTTAATTGGTTCAGCGTGCGGAACGATCCGCAGCAATCCGCACTGATCCGCATTCTAGTAACGCCTTCCAAAAATCCTGGCTACGCCACTGCAAGAATAATTAGAAGATACCGTAGGTCGGGATATACCGTAGGTCGGGTTATATTCGCGGCTGCTAATATTCGCGATTTTTTCCCGCGGCTAGCAATTGCCATAGCAACTAGCTAGATGCTATTTTAATTGAAAACGGTGCGGTATTGAAGCACAGCACCCGATTGCAGTGTTCTTGAGTTGTTATTCTTCTTGCTGTTACTGATCCTTGGACTCCTTGAAGCTGCTTTAGCCAGTTCTTTTCAGAAATACTCTACTCGCTCTGCCTCGCCGTCTTGGGACTCTCCACCCATTCTAGTTAGTGTTTTATTAACTTGGGTGTGGTTTATAATCATGACCGAC
>NW_003546558.1:109170-112742 GCF_000090795.2 Amphimedon queenslandica
TTGTATAAACACGTGGTCAATTGTCATAGCAACAATCAATTTGTTTCCATGATATTTAATTGAACTTCTTTATTAGTTTTTATCACCGCGAATATTAGCAGCCGCGAATATAACCCGACCTACGGTATTCGCAATTTTCCCCCGCGCTCAGCAATTACCATGGTTACCAGATGCAATTTTAATTGAAAAGGCCGCGATATTAAGAGCAAAGGACTCTGTTGCAGTGTTCTTGGGTTGTTGTTCTTCTTGTTTTTACTAATCTTGGGTCTCTTTGGAGCTGTTTTAACCAGAGCTACTCTCCTCACTCTGCCTCGCCGTATCTTGGCCCATTCTTGGGACTCCCCACCCATTTATTAACTTGGGTGTGGTTAATTATCACCAGCAAGTGGAGCGGCAAGGATTTGTAGCAAAGAGCTCGAAGGTAGTGGTCTATACAAGAAGATAGCGGATGGAGAACCGGATGGCTCCCGCTAAAGCTGCTAAAGAATAGATAATTAGCTGCTGAACACTGTAATTGTATAAATACGTGGTCTCATTGTCATAGCAACAATCAATTGCTTTCCATGGTATTTAATTGAACCTTTTTATTAGTTTTTATTATCGCGAAAATAAGCAGCCGCGAATATATCCCGACCTACGGTACATTCTATATATAGGTGATTACAATAGTCACAGTATATAAAAAGGCATAATTTATACCAGTCTGAGAATAAATTAACTAGTGCAAGGTTCTATTAGTCTAATCAGTGATCCAACTCATACAAACAACTAGCAAAAAGGCCTGGAACCACTAAGACAGCACTAGAAATATGAAAAACATTTAGTTGGTGGCAGCCATTTTGTGATTTTTGTCCATGAGGGAGTAATGCGCATGCGTATTACAGATATAAAACCACCCACATAACTAATTGGATCCATTCCTGTCTCTAGACGCTTTGGCTCAGAAGTAGCCATTTACAAGCCACGCCTTTGGCGATGGATACAGGATCACGTGATCCTCTGAGACTGAGGTCAATTTTGCAAAATTTGGGTGTGTCATGTATCGAATCTGATCTGATTGCTCATTGGTCAATATTACAACATTCTGTTTACTATTATGGCCCAGGCAGTTTTTCGAGATAACTCTTGTCTCGGTATATTCCCATTATCATTCTTTTGTTCTACATTCTTTTATTTATAGATATCAGTGACTTGGGAAAAGTGTGGGCTAAGCTAGAACAGGGAGAGTTTTCTACGCGCAACTGGAGACAATTTGGATTGAAAGCTGGTCTCAAGAACGATACGCTTGAGACTATAGAAGCTAACAAAACTAATGTTGAGGATCGTTTTGTAGAGTGTTTGTCTTGCTGGTTGAGGAGAGAGGATGATGTTGATAGTAAAGGAAAGCCATCATGGAGGAGATTAGTTGAGATATTAGAGGAACTTGGAGAACGAACTTTAGCAGACAAAATTAGAGCAGGTAAACCGAATTTTTGTTTAAAAATGCAATAATAATAATATGTACAATTGTACATTACCATATAGCGGGAAATTTTCGAGGTAGTTTAATTTGGTGAATTTGATGTATATGCATGCTCATGGCATGTGGCCACAAAGTCGCCAGTCACCAAAATTTAATATTAACTCCCTCCAAAATTTCCTGCTATTATGGTACATGTATGTGTAAATTAGTGATATTATGCACACCTTATATGCTGCATGCATAATGTTTAATGGTAATTATTATTGCCAATAAGACATTATGCTGGCTATAATAATTCCAGGCTCTAAAGTTGATGCCAATGAATTAGTTATTATGAATGAGAAATTGGAAGAGGTGCTACAAGAGAAACAGATTATTACTGGTTAGTGTATCATCAGTACATATAATATTAGATGAGTCTATTAATGTAGAAGATAATGAGAAACTTAGAGCTACAGTTGCTTATAATGAATTGTATACAACCCAACTAATGAAGGAGAAGGAGCAACTACAGGAGAGAGTTACATCCTTAAAGGAACAATCCATCAAAGAAACTAGTACCATTGGATTTCAATTTAACTACCTGATCCCTTCAATGGGTAAGAATATTATTGACTGAGTGGCTGACTGAGTGACTGTATTTTATACAATTGATAGATAATTTGGAAGGTCTGAGCGAGTCCCAAATAGCAGAGAAGAAGTTGTTCTTAATTCAAGGAGACAAACCTCAACTGATGAATTGGGAGAAATATGGTGTAAGGATTGGAGTACAAGAAGGAAGCCTATTGTCCTCTGAGACAGTAGAAGCAGCAGTGGTTGCTCTTGTAGGAGGACAGTTCCAGTTTCCTCCTAATACTGTCCTAGTCAGTGCTGTGTATGCAGTATCACTCTCAAAGCCTCTCCTCAAACAACTGAAGTTAGAGATGCAGCACTGCGTTGATTTAACAGGACGACCAGATCTTGCACAATACTTAAAGTTTGCTATAGCTCCAGTCAACACACCCAGTCTTCCTTACCAGTTCTCAATAGTTGAGGGAGGAGAGTTTAGCTCTAATAGTAGGTATGGATCCATTCAACGGAAACACTTCTGTTTGGTTTGTATTCTTGCGGAGGAGCATATACCCAATGCATTAGCTAATGGAGATGAGTCAGAGGAAGAGGAGGAGGAGGAGCAACAGGAACAAGCAGAAGAGGAAACTGAGGAGGAAGTGGAAGATGGTAATAGTGATTCATCCAGTGATTCTGATTATACTGATGATCCACCAGGAGGTAGCAGTGGAGGACAAAGTGAGTAATGAGTCAGTGAGTGTGTACTAGTATATAATGAACTGAATCTATTCCACTATAAGAACATAAAAAATTAAAAAAACAAGATTGAGTAGGATTCCGAACGACCAACGAAAATACAAAATGAAAATCCTACTCTTGTGACACAAATTCTACTCTACATTGTACTTTAAATGTTATTATTTAAAGGTTATGGATCACCTTACAATGTAAAGTAGAATTTGCGTCACGAGAGTAGGATTTTCATTTCGTATTTTCATTGGTCATTCAGAATCCTACTCAATCTTTTTTTTTTTTAATTTTTTATGTTCTTGTTTGTGTTGATTTTTAAAAAATATTTTATTGTGATACTTTTTTATTTTACACAAACAATAAGTTTCTTTATTATTATTGTCATTGTTATGATTTTACAGCATTTATGAGGGACAGCACTGATTGAATTGAATAGATATGGTGAAAGAATATCTACTATACTGATGACAAGTGAAATGAATACTATAGTCTTGACGTGAATCCTTGTTCAAGAACCTCTATCTTCCCAGCAATCCTGTAGCTATTCCTGCAGGTTCTTCCTGTTGTCAAGTTCATATTATCATTAGTATTATAACATTAATTAATGTATAGTTGCAGCAAAGATCAAAGGCCTAACAGTTGTGATAAAACCCACAGAACACTCCCACCAATACCGCAGTGTGATATTATAAGTAGCATACTCATTTATTTAATGTGCAGCAGTGTGATATCAGTGATAGCAGAGCACGTGCAATCTTTGCTGGAACTATACACTAAAACAATTAAAACATGTGGCGCCGTGTGCTATCTG
>NW_003546558.1:113679-115069 GCF_000090795.2 Amphimedon queenslandica
TCTGAGATCTGAGCATGCGCGACCACACCCAAATTTTGGAGCACATGCTTCTTTAATTAACAAAATGGTGGCATGAGGTAAGCTGGTGCAATCCAACAGTCACAGTCAGTATCACTTCTGTCTTTCTTGGAGAATGATTCTAGGAGACAAGGACCTGCGTGTACCCTGTTGGAGTAGAATGGTGTAAGAATTAGCCTTCTATCACCAGGCAAGATTGAGATATCGACCGACAACTGGATTGAGAGCACTAGATGAAGATGAAGATGAAAAAGGTGGCTGAACAAAATGGCTGTTTTGCCGATTTTTCATTGTCCTCTTAGACAAGGTTTAGAGCCACACTACTGGTACCAATGGAGTCCTCTGGTCAAGATAAGGTCCTCTAAGAAGTCTGGTAAGCACGGGAGCTCGTTTTCCCAGTATAGCAAGGTTGCAAAAGTTAAAGCCACTAGGCGCAGGATTTATCATTCCGTGCATCTCCGTAAAACTCCGTTTTTATGGCAGTGGCTATTTCTACCACTTATAACTGGGGACTCCTAAAATGACTAGGGAACACTCTAAAATTAAAAAAAACAACTAAACCCTAAACTAACTTTGGGGACTCCTAAAATGAGTAGGGTCGCTCTAAAAAAACCGCCACCCTAATCCCTAAACCCTAAAACAATAGCCAAGTAGGGGACTCCTAACATAAGTATGGGACATAGCTAAGTACTAGTAAGTACTAACAGTCGAACCGCAACTGTCTGGAAACGTGCTGTTTTAAGGAGATTTATCTGCAGAGGACCCACTCACGCAAGCCTTTGAACTGTTTATGCTCTAACTCTTTAAACACTTGTATCTCCACCCCACTGCACATTATTATTTCTAGATTTTCAGGCTAAATATAGCATATTTTAAGCTATAATTTGATATATAACATTTGTGTTTTCATGGTGGAACTTAATAGTTACAAAATTTAGTAAGTAAAACAGGCTGTTAACTTTAGTTGAGGTACACTTTTGTCTTAGACAGTAAACTGCTATATACTTAGCATCACTAAAAAGAGCAGACTTCAGATTATTCACTATGAAAAATTCATTCTTGCCCCATTAGTTTCTAATAAGATATGATGATTACAATTAATGAGTGAAAAAACATACAAAACACCATTTATATAATACAGGGTAGAGAGGAAGATCTATAAATCATTGACTGAAGTTGTTAACTGCAGAGTGATGATAGAAAATTGCTTGTCCACAAGATTTGAATCGTACGTCATTGATATCATACTAACTTAACAAAGCATCATGTCCAATGGTCATTGAATTTTGGAGAGCAGATGTCACACTACATCAACCAATATGCTGTCTACCACCTTACAATAGACTATGTGATAGTATTGAATAAATAAAAA
>NW_003546558.1:116143-117885 GCF_000090795.2 Amphimedon queenslandica
GTAGTAAAAAAAAATTAAAAAAAGAGCATTGCTGGATTTAAACCAGTGCACCAGCCACACACCTTCCCCACTGAGCCACCAGGTACCTGCTGCCTCAGTGATGCACATTTGTCATATTTATATTGATTGTCTGCTAAAAACCGGAGTTTTACTAAGGTCCACAAAATGATAAATCCTGTATCTAATGGATACCGTATGCGTCTTAATTTTTGAGGCATATTAAATTTCGTTATTTTCGTTCTCACCTTAAATCCACGAAATTTAAACCACCTCTAATGCCATTCTATTGTATGTAGACTATGGCCAGAACACGAAAATTAGCTCACACAAATATTAACTTCTGAGCAAATTTCATTGAAAACATGAAATTTTGAACCCTCGAAAATTTGAACGTATACGGTATAGCAAAAGTCGTGGCAGCCATTTTGAAGTGGGGTGAATCCTACTTAGTAACGCTACCGTGTTACTAATATACAATGTAGGAGAGTCTACTAGTAATGAGGGAGTAGAGGAAGAGGGGGAGACTGGAGGTCAGCCATTACATGAGAAAGGAAATGAAGAGCAAGATGAAAGAGTAGAAGAGTCAAAGGATCGTGAAGAACCACAGCATGAAGAAGCAATTGCTCCAATACCTTGTACTGAGATTAGTTCAGATGTTAACAGTAAGTACATGTACATCAACACAATGAATAATAATTAGTATAATTTTTGTGTATAGATAAAGCTGTAGTTTTCACTGGTATAGAAGAGAACATTGCTTACGCTGGACAGCTTTATTATGAGGAGAAAGGAGCTAAAGATTTAGTAATATTTATTGCTGCTAAAGATCTCAATGCACTTTCTGAGGTAACTCTGTTTTTTAGGTATACTTATAATTATAAATATCGTAATTTTGTTTGTAGTTTAGCAAAAAATCCTATTCTAATGCTGAAGAAGGGCAAGGTTGTCAATTTCGTATCAAAAATATTGATGGATGCATGGAATTAAATTTTTATGCACCTCAAAAAAAACCATTCACTGGTTGGAGTATTGAGCCTCACCTTAAGCCTTGTAGAGTAAGTACTGTAATATAATGTATAACTGATGGTTGGTATGTGTATATTAATAGTTTCTACGTTGTGATGTTGATAAGTTTGGTGAAGGTAATGTTTCTGATCCTCCATCTTGTCTGGTATCAGTGTATGGGTCACCTGATGCTGTTCCTACACTACATTACTCCGTACCACTGGTGGGTGTGGCTGAACCTGTTACATTATTTATTCATAGAACATTGAGAATGGCTCCTTCAACAAGTAATAGACAATAAATTGTTTATTTATTTAATATTAATCCTCCTCCTCCTCCTCCTCTAATGTAGTACATGAATCAACATTAGTTTCATCCACTGGAGGAGCTAGTAAGTGATAATACTGTGTGTGTATACTGACCTTTGACCTCTATTAGGATCATCAGCTACTATTGATGTCAATAAAGTAAAGAAAGAGATCAGTGATGTTCTTGTATCTCATGTTGCACTCAATTCGTTGCCTAAGACGTCTCTCTCAGATCTTGCGAGTCAGTTATATACAGCTCATCTTATTAGTGATGAAGTCAGAGAGACTTGTAGCATGGAAAAGTTCATTACAGAGTTTAAGGCTAGTCTTAGTTTTAAAAGGAAGTTGCCTCAAGTGGAGGAGCACTGCCAAAAGTTCATAAGCTCATTTATTGCTGTAAGAGGCAGTTATGCTGCTGCAGCTAAAGCT
>NW_003546559.1:0-1729 GCF_000090795.2 Amphimedon queenslandica
GTAGTACTGTACAAAAGGGAAGTGCACCAGGTAACTAAATTTTTGTGGTTGCTATTATTATTATTATTATTATTATTGTTATAATGATTATTATTATTATTTTTATCAATATCAGTTGCTCATACACAAGGAGAGTGTCAGAAAGACAGTACAGTACAAAGGAAAGTGCATGTGGTAATTAAATTGTTGTTGTTGTTGTTATCATAATTATTATCATTATTAGTTATTCATACACAAGGAGAGGGTCAGAAAGATAGTACTGTAGAAAAGAGAAGTACACTAGGTAATTTAATTGTTGTTTTTGTTATTATTATTATTATTATTATTATTATTATCATTATTAGTTATTCGTACACAAAGTAAGAGTCAGAAAGATTGTACAGCATGAAAGAGAAGTGAACCATGTAACTAAATTATTGTTGTTGTTATTATTATTATTTTTGTTATTGTTGTTAGTTACTTGTTAACAAAGAGAGGGTCAGAAAGATAGTACAGACAAAAGAGGAGTGGACCAGGTAATTAAGTTTTTGTTATTATTATTATTATTATTATTATTATTATTATTAGTTACTCGTACACAAAGTGAGTGTCAGAAAGATACAGTAGTACAGTACAAAAGAGAAGTGCACCAGGTAATTAAATTGTTGTTGTTGTTGTTATTATTATAATAATAATTATTATTATCATTATTAGTTATTTATGACTCAATTTGAGAATCAGAAAGATTGTTCAGTACGAATGAGAAGTGTACCAGGTAAATAAATTATTGTTTATATTATTATTATTATTATTTTATTTTTTATTATTGTTATTAGTTACTTGTTAAGAAAGAGAGGGTCAAAATAATAGTACAGTACAAAAGAGGAGTGCACCAAGTAATTAAGTTGCTGTTATTGTTGCTTTTATTATTATTAATATTGTTATTATTATTATTATCATTACTAGTTAATTGTACACAAAGTGAGAGTCAGACAGATTGTATAGTACGAAAGTGAAGTGCATGAGGTAACTAAATTATTGTTGTTGTTATTATTATTATTATTATTATCATTATTGTTATTGGTTACTCTTTAACAAAGAGAGGGTCAGAAAGATAGTACAGTACAAAAGAGGAGTGCACCAGGTAATTAAATTGTTGTTATCATTATCATCATCATCATTATTATTATTATTATTATTATTATTATTTGTTACTCGAACTCAAAGTGAGTGTCAGAAAGATACGGTAATACTGTACATATGAGAAGTGCACCAGGTAATTAAATTGTTGTTTTTGCTATTCTTATTATTATTATCAATATCAGTTACTCATACACAAGGAGAGTGTCAGAAAGACAGTACAGAACAAAAGAGAAGTGGACCAGGTAATTAAATTGTTTTTGTTGTTATTATTATTATTATTATTGTTATTATTATCATTATTAGTTACTTGTACACAAGAAGAGTGTCAGAAAGATAGTACAGTATAAAAGAGAAGTGCACCTGGTAATTAAATTGTTTTTATTGTAGTTATTATTAGTATCATTATTAGTTATTTGTACACAAAGAGAGATTCAGAAAGATTGTACTCTACAAAAGAGAAATGCACCTGGTAATGAATCATGGTTGTTATTATTATTATAATTATTATTGTTTTTATTAGCTACTCGTACACAAGGAGAGGGCAAGAAAGATAGTACAGTAGAAAAGAGAAGTACACCAGGTAATTAAATTGTTATTGTTGTGTATA
>NW_003546559.1:5764-9334 GCF_000090795.2 Amphimedon queenslandica
AATTTACATGGTAGGTAAGTGTGTGTGCAAGAATTTTTTTTACTGGTGGAGTACTTAACAAGCTAGGATAATGCTATTATGCTTGCTAGCATTATAGCATTATGGGAACTATACAACATGAAAAATAGTTTTTAAATTTGACCTGTAATAGCTTCATGGCGATTGTTTCATAGCAATGGTGATTATATGAAATCAGTTTCATTAGTCACAAGTCCTAATTCTATATGTTTTTTGCTGCATTGAAAAGTTTTTAGTTGTCATATCTACACTCCTTGTTTATTTATTTTTGTACTTGCATGTTACCATGTACTACATTAAACCATGTACTACTTTAAATAAGCCTTGTTTTTCTCTAAATTTGTAGTGAGTTCATGACAAGTAGAGTAGTAATAATTCTGAAATAAGCTGAGTTATTTAATTATTATAATATATGTTACCATAATTGACAAAAGGTACCTTATGGCGGATTTTAAAATTCATCTTTATTATAAAAAATATCAACCTATGAGTGCTCTCTTAGTCAACAATTGTTTCTATAAGCTACATAGTAACTTTTTGCACCCTCTGGAGTAATTTTATGATAAATGGAGCTCAGGAAGTTGGATTTTTTAGGCTATAAAGACCAATTTTTCTATCTGCCATAAGATACCTTTTGTCAATTATGGTCACATGTGTAGTTATGAAAATTTTGCACAAAATTTAAATGCAGTACATTCCATGTGTCAAAACTGCTTTTTAAGAACATTATTCTATGTGACTTTAATTCTATATCATGATATTTTATTATCATTATTTTGTTGTGCAGTTGGTATTATTTGTATGAAACAGCATAGTTTGTACTTTATGGATGCTTATTTATTAACAAAATGTGGCATGCACCATTGCAAATGTTGAGTTTTGCCTTGTGAGCATTTTTGCCTTAAAAGCATCACACAACCTGTTAAAGAGTGTCTATATGTAGATTTATGTTTATTAAACGTGAAGTTATATGTGTGTGTACCTTAATAGGTCTGTAAAAACTCGGTTGAGAGTACTAATACTAGTACAAAGTTAACAGCTCTACAATTTTTTGTTTTTTATTTACTGATTGTTTTATGTTGCTTTTTTAATGATCAATTTTTTACCATTCTTATTTTTAAAAGTAATATGATTATACAGATAAAACAGTATGAATGTTATAATTTTAATGATTAATCAAGCAAAACTAGTAATAGTAAAGAGTTAATTGGAACAAGATAATGTTGCAAGTTAGAATAGTAAAATAGTGAATCACCACTGTCTTCAAAAGTGAGACCTCTCCACAATGACCTTGTCCCTTATGTCAAAGGTTTGTTGCTTAACTCACAACAGGTGTATTCCTTTCTAAAGAGGAATAAAGTGTGCATTTGATCACATAACTTATGGTTCTGGAAACTTCTTTGCTGAGGAAAAAAGTGATCTCTGCTGCTTTTGGATTTAGATCTACAATCAAAGTCAATAAGATAGCTACCATGTCAGTGTAAAGAATTGTTGCTCAATTTGCGGCTTTAGCTTGTATTTTACAAGAACCAGAGGCCAAGATAGAGGCTTTTTATGCACATACAGCTGAAAGAGGAGGAGCTTACAGAGAATCAAACAGGACAGACGGCCATCTTTATTTCAGTGACATGGGACACCCACCCATTTTACCGTCAAAAGCCATGAATATACTCACAGAGGTCATGTGACTTCTGCATTATCGTGTAGGATGACGTCAGATTAAACTATATTCATAAGAAGATTAATGATATTCATAGTTAATGTAAGTGTATTCCTTAGCGCAATAATTCATTGCTGAATATTATTGCTTTGACTTGCTTGAAGTGGTACTTCAAAAATCACTACAAAATGAACAGAATTATTAATGATAACAAAACTCCACCAGGTAATAGAAAAAAGTAATGTTATGACACTAGATCAATAAAATAATAAATTTGCTCATTGTTTATCATTATGTTAAAATCCATGTCCGACAAATGCCACTGTACACGAAGCAAATGAGAATATCAGTTTCAACTGCAAATGAATCTACAATGAAAAAAGGGAAATAAATTAGCTCAGTAATTACAACAGGTAAGTTCATAAAGTATGAAAAGTTGTGCAAGAATTTTTTTTATATTTAAAGTTCAATGATCTATAACTTCTAAACAATGCATGGTAAAAGTTTAAAAGTATCACAAATTATACAACTTTTTATTTCCTATAAAATGGTATCAATGAAAAAAATATTAAAATTTTATCCAAAAGTACTTTAACACATAACTTAACAAACACATACCTATACTAGCTCCATGTGTAAAACAGCATTGTACTCTAACTCCATGAATGTGTCAGACCCATATTTTGCACTAAATCCAGGGCTGTCACATCTGCTATGACCACCAAGCATGAGCCTTTTCTTAGATATTTCCAATACAGTGAACATACTCTCAAGATTCCTTCCAATTGTTACAAATAGCAGGATGTAAGTATTTACTTTGATAATAATAAATTGTTCTATTTGATATAGCTGCACACTTCATTATCTGAAATAGTCGTAAAACCTTTTACAGCAAAGAGCCTGAAAATAAAATTGAAGCAGACATTAGAATATTTCCCTTTGGACCATCATTAATGAAGGGCTGACTGTTCCAGGTATATTCTGAGTCACAAAAGACACAGTCAACTTTCACTTGTAACATAGTTACAGTAGTAATAAAAACTACTTCCATAATTCCATTGCAATTTTGACAGGTGGTAAACAATGAACGCAGAAAACTTCCTAAAACTAAATATGTTGCTTCTTGTGATGACAAATCTATATAAATTGAATAGTGATGCAATGTTTTAAATGTACAAAAAATTACATATAATTACAATGTACATTTTTACTTGTTGATATCGCTATCTATCTCATCATCAGTCCCATATCCAATCTCATCATCAGTCTCATATTGAATCTCATTATCAGTCTCATATCCAATCTCATCAACAATCTCGCACATGTCATTTTCATCTGAAGGAGTATTCACTTGTCTCAGTGTACATGTACATACTGTTGGTGGTACTCCACTTGGTACTTCCAAGATGTCACACTGAATACCAATGCTACAAGTAGTGATATGTTTTGTCTGTGTACCTTTATGTTTATGAATACTTTAATGTGCTTAAGTTAGAGTTTACTCTGGTTGGTAGCATTTTTTTTCTTTTCTGTAACTTGAACTTTAACATTCCTTTTTCTAGGTTCTTTGACTTGAGTACAAATATCAGCCTATAAATCTAGCAATAATTCCGGTTTAATTGAAATCATAAAAACCTTTGTAACAGGTATGTTCAACACTTCATGGTTGTCTTCGTCTACCAGCTGAGAGTCATCATAAGAACTAGGCTAATAGAAAGATCATTTTGATATTTTTATTATACAAGTAAGTTCTTACTTTAATAAAGGATTTATCATTAACTAAATTACTTTCTTCGGTGCTAGTAGGGAGCAGGGTCATAAACCTTTTTAAAGAAGTCAATGGTCATTAATGTTTTGCTTTGTAAAAGTACTTTTCTTGAATTTTTTAAATT
>NW_003546559.1:33866-36306 GCF_000090795.2 Amphimedon queenslandica
TTTAGACAGTGAATTTCAGCCCGGCTTTGTCTGAGATATTAGTTGTTCTAGTGACACCACTGATTGTCCCTTTTGATTCTGCCCTGCTTATGCTTTTAAAGATCATGCTCTGGCATGTAGAGGTAACACAGAGAAAGTTTCTAGGCATCATGCTTTGGATATTATTTACTCCATTTTTGTTTTAAAATGTCCAGCTGAGTCACATATTCTGAAGCAGATGGCTAATGGAGAAGATCACAAAAATCACTCACATAAACTAGTACTTCTTATGATGTTGCTTAATGTTGCCTTAGCCACAGCTTAGCTTTATTAATTATGTGATTCCAACAAAGTAATTGATGAACTTTAGATATCTTTCAATAGTGTCAAATGCCTTTTCATCATCTGTTACCATTGGTATCATTTGACTCACATTAACAAGAGATGGTAATTCCTTAGCAATAACTTTGAACATTCTTCAAGACAACATACAACATCTCAGTTTTCTTTTGTGTACTACGAATGCTACTTGCATCACAGGAAACTTTGAAAATAAAACTTTTCTAAAGAATAGTGGTGATACGTAAAAAATCTCCAAGCAAAAAACTTATATCATATGGCAATAAGTGATGCAAGTTGCTTTCAGCAATAGAAAGCAGTCTGTTTATATCTTTCAGCATTGAATTGAGGCCACAGATCACAGTGAGGTTTGGGTGAGTGACAATTTTTCATGAAAATTATACAAAGCATCATGAGATAGGCATAGTTTCTGTTGTTGCTTTGCTTGTAAATTGCACATCTGCTTGGGATTTCTTGGACAAAGAACTGTTTGATATTCTGATGGAACAGGTTTGCATATACTTTTTATTGTCAACAGATGGTGATTGCTCTTGCATCTCAACTTCTTTCCTAACTGAAGCACAGGTTTGTTTCTTCAAAGTCGTGTACTTCTGTCACACTTTATGATCTCTGTAATGAATAACAGTATGCTTATCATCCTTTGCAAAAGGATAAGAGAATATTCTAAATGAAGGTTCATTACACCCAATCAGGATCTACCAAAACATAGTATTATGTCTTAACAATGACTGGTGTAGCTACAGCCATAATTCTTCCAAAACAATATATCACACTTCCAGTCATCTAGGAGTAACAAGAAAGTATTCATATCTTTCCTGTGAATGATTTTGCCAATTTATAATGATATTCATTGGGATACCGTAAATGGAAAATTTTTCAGGCCACCATTGTGGAGGTATACTATCATTAGCTATAATGGACAAACAGGCTAAAAACTGTCAATTCTACTTCTCCACGCCACTCCAGTGGCTCTAAACAGTTGCAGGCTACTGAAAAGAAAGATAAAGGTTGCAATATTTTAACTTTTGAGACTATAACTGCTTGCTCTTCTTACAAAACGGCTGAAAGTGTATCGAGCTCCATTGGAAACAGTGCAGCAATACCTCTACCATAGATATTAGACGTACATGGATTGGAAACAAGGCCAGACCGGATGGTCATACGCTCTTTTCGCCGGAAGTTTGACGAGATGATGTCATCAACACGTGTTAACACGTGACAGCAACCGCCCAAAGTGTTAAGTAGTGTCAATGGCTAATCATAAGGCTATTCTTGAAGCCATCCTCGTCACAGAAGAATTACAAATTGACACTCCAAGGATTAAGGAAATAAAAGAAAACATAAAGTACCTTTTAGAAGCGAATGGTTCAGTACTGGAATCTCTTGAAAGTCTTTTTTCAGATTTGAACAATAAAGTAAATTATAAAGACACTCTGTGTTATTACTGTGACTGTGATATTACGTGCAACCTGTAAAACCTTCACAGTAATATTAAGCATGTCACAAATTCCATGCAATGCTATGTTGTCTCCCCACAATCTATTTCTTAGTTTTTTAAGATACCCATCAAAAATAAGATGCTGTCTTTCTTATGTGTTTGGTAAAGTTGACATCAATCTATCAACATCATCTGGAATATCAGTGTCTGCGTTATATGGATCACTGCTGCCTACTGATAAGCATACATGATCCATGTAGTGCAAGGAATTTTGTCGTAAAAAAGTTACCAAATTTTCTCTAAAACCTTTGCTATTTCTAGGACCATCTTTTAGTTGGTATGCAATTGCCTCAAAGAGGCAATTGCCATTCCCTAAAACATGATGGACAGAAAATTCTCTCTCTCGAGCAGCTTCAGTTAATATCACAAAAGGATCAGTATTACAAGAAAAAACATTTAAAGTCATATTATTTTCAGAAGATGCAGTATTGCTTAATACAGGAGGTTGAGGTAAATTTTCATTATTATGATCAGGGGATACATCACAATTATTGTCTGTCTCAACAGGGGACTCATCAATAACACTAACAGGAGCAGTATCAATTAAATTACATAACTCCTCATTATCATGCATTGATTGCCTTGCCCAATTTCCATTTATAA
>NW_003546559.1:37222-63903 GCF_000090795.2 Amphimedon queenslandica
CAAAGAAACCCCATACCTGTTACTTTTGAATGATCCTATACATGCACGCCAAGCTTCTATGCTGATCATTTCTGACAAGAGTACTCTTGTTTCTGATGAAGACAAGAAAAAGTCGATGGACAGGTGACTGTGGTGAAGGCACAATTAGTAGTGTAAAAGATTCTATAAAGACAAATGTCAAAAATGGTTACTATAAATAAAGACTAACTCACTGGGCAGACTTGTAATTATTATTGAAATAGCAGTGGTAGCCTGACCAGCAGTAAAAGATCCTAAGAAGACAAATGTCGGAAATGGTTACTATAAATAAAGACTAACTCACTGGGCAGACTTGTAATTGTGACCATAATTGACAAAAGGTACCTTATGGCGGATAGGAAAATTGGTCATTATAGCCTTAAAAATCTATTTTTCTGAGCTCCATTTATCATGAAATGACTCCAGAGGATGCAAAAAGTTACTATGTAACTTTTAGAAACAGTAGTTGTCTAATAGAGCACTCAAACGTTGATATTTTTCATCGTAATGATGAATTTTAAAATCCGCCATAAGGTACCTTTTGTCAATTATGGTCACAATTATTATTGAAATAATACTGGTAGCCTGACCAGGCAAATAACTTGTTTATGTTTGGTTCTTGAAATAATTCATAATAATAATATCATAATTGGAAAGCCTTACTGAAATGGAGGAATGAAAAAACGTGATAGTGTGAAGGAGGAGCACTGGAGGTGTGCCTTTCACCATGCCAACCAATGGAGAAATAAGGAGAAAATAATATCAAGAATATTTTTAAAAATTGTCGTCTAAACAATATAAAATGTTATTATGATGATACAAACAATGCTGCTTAAATTAATTTGAATGTCTTGAGCTTAGGATCTGATGTGGGGCTCGTGGGGGGAGACGTTTTATGTCGTTGTAGTCCAGACAAAAGTTGCTGTAACTTGATACGAGGAGCGATTTTATGAATCCTACGCATGTTAAATGAAGAAATAGTTTTAATCTACTAGACAAAAGTGTTACTTACCTCTACAGTGGTGTCGTTATTGCTGGGCCTTTTCTCACGAGTTTGAGAGATTCTTGTATGTAGTACTGCTCTCTAACCAATTGGAAGTAGCAAAGAAAGACTTTTTCCAACAGAATAAAAGGTCTGACAGATGTAGAGAGGGCAGCTCTGAAGATACACATTCTTGAAAACAAAAGAGAGCACACAGAATGAATGAATGAAACACAGACAGACAAACCGAGTACCTAGTCCTCGCCTACGCAAAGCTGGGCGAGGCCAACTATAGGTATGTGCATGTGGATCATTGTCAAAGCCTAATTTCAGTAATTGCATGTATTATGTATTATATTTACTATTATAGATATAATAGGACTTTCCTTCTGTCATTAGTATTTCACTCAACTCCCCTTATTGTCCTGGTTGCTGTTATAATTGTCTCCAACAAGAATTTCCTATACTCTTCAACTCTAGTTAACTATAGGTATGTGCATGTAGATCTTAATCAAAGTCTGTTATAACAGTGATTACATGTCTCATATTGTGTTTATTTTGTGACTATAAATGACAAAAGGTACTTCCACTTCCGGTCCATTCTCAGTTGGGACATAGTATAACTTTTAGAAACAATGGTTGTCCAACGGAGCACTCACATGTTGATATTTTTCATTAAAATAATGAATTTTAACATCTGCCATAAAATACCTTCTGTGAATTATGGTCACATATTATGAATATAATAGTCACTCCACTTGCTTCATTGTATTTTATGCAATAAGACATCCTTTTCTGTCATTAGTATTTCACTGAACTTTCCTCATTTTGCTGGTTGCTGTTATTGTCTTAAACAAGGGCTTCCAACATAGTCAACTAAAGGTATGACAATTTGTATTTTTTGCAGTTGAATGGCCATTTTACATGTTAAAATCTTTTAGGACGTTTCTCTAAAAGTAACTTTGATTTATTTTCATATTTATATAGGTCACATCGTTTGGTTCTTTTCACTGTATGCTGTATTCTTCACGGTCTCTGTTCCGATGGTTCTTGCTTTATCACTGATTTTAGTCATGTACCACTGTGTTTCAGTCAAGAATGAAGTAACAATTGTTCCTTGGACAATTATTGAGGTAATTTATATCATCTGCAGCAGCCTGCGCTTTAAAACAGTGCCAAACTGCCAACACAAGCATTATACATTTTAGAAAAGTAGTTTACGTTAAAAAGGTAGCTTACATTATGGCCGTGAATCATAATACCGGCATTATTTGTGGCATATTTCTTAGCGGCATTTTTAATCCATTCACTTCATACATGTCATTTTTTACCTACAAAAAGATTAGTTATCATTATGTTTTTGTTTATAGCTGGACGCTGACATATTGTTTTCTAATTTGTTTGTTCGAATTCAAAGTGGTATCATATGCTATATTATACCTAGTGAACATCTAGCCAACTCAATTCTGGATAAAATGTTTGCTGGACAGTCACAAGAATTGTTAAGTGTTGTTAAGCCAACTCACTCAGTAATTGGTGTTTGTTCTATGTTTGATCATTTGTCAAGTTTCATGTGATTGTTCACAAAAGTGAGTCAGAAGTGAATTCTCCTAAGCGTTTTTGAATAGAAAGAAGAAAGTTTTTACTACCTGCACTTCCACAAGAAATAGAAAAGATAACCTCTATAATTATGTGTTTCAACAACTCACAGTAGATGGGCTTTGTTGGCATCAGCCACTTAACTAAGGAAAGCCATTTATTACCAATCTTTGTAATCTATTATGGTTCATTGATTGTCATCACAATGTATTCTGCAGCTGGTCTTGTGCATTTCCTACTTACTTTGTTAAGTTTGTGAGCTTTAATCATCCCAGATTGAGTAAGCACAGGAAAAGATCTATTTCTAACATGAGCAGGGAGAAGCTATTAGAGCATGCTGTTACATTGCAAGAATATGCATCAGCAGTAGGATGGAACAACCAGACTGGAGAGAATTTCATAACTCAACAATTAAAATGATAGTGTCGGTTTCATTGTATCCTTCTTACCTTTCCATTCATTATAAAGTAAGGAAGTGCCATCACTGTTCACCTGAACCTGCTGTTGCTTTTTCCGATGCAACCAAGTGTACGATACTTTCCTAAAGCCAAGTCTGTGTCTCCTTTCCTCTCTTCTCTAAATTCAGCTTTAACCAATGTTTTATGTATGAGAAAATTTTTGTGAACGATTTTGCACCTACTGATAGCAGGCAGAAATATCACTACATTAGAGAACTAGGAAGAGGATTGTCATGTCTTGTTTTTTCTTCATATATACAAGTGGCTCTAATGTTGGAAATTTTTATTTCATATGAAAGGCTCCTGAACATGCGTGTATAGAGGCTTGTACTCCTGAGAATGCACGTATTATTGAAGAAATTAAATCTCAGATTCATTTATATTATACAAGAACTATGAAACGGCAGTTTTACGATTTACATGGCAGAATAACACCTAAGAGCAATTCACATCTGTTATGAAGTATCTGTCAGTCATCAACTGGTGACTGCTCTACAGCAAGAACAACATCTGAAGAGGAAGTTGCGATGCGTCTGGGTCTTGCGATGCAAGACCCAGATATTATTGTTGACTTACGTCACTTAAATTCTGATGAGTGATTGTGTTACAGTTTTTGGGGAGAAATGTATGCAGTATCTTTCTACTTGTACACCTGTGCACGAAAGGAGACATGACACTGTTACTTTTGTGGCAAAGGCTATATCAGTTCGGGACCTGATCCAAGAGGTTACCAAGTTATGCCCTGAAGGCACTCCTGTTCCCTCTGAAGCATGGGTTTCTTTTAACTTCTGTCCAAGGAATCCTCATTCTCTTGTTGCTAAACGGTATACAGGGAGATTACAAGCGAAACATGTCATTCAAAAGAGACTCTTAAGGAAATCACACCCAGATGCACATTACTATGCTGGTCTGCTTTGATACATGTAACCCGATGCATGACAACCAGGCTATCTGCTGGAATTATCAATGAGACTTATGGCTTCTCAAAGTTGTGATAGTGGTACCTTAGATTAAATGAAAAATGTATTGTATAAAAGTATTCCTTTTATAAAGTATTCCTTTTCATTTGATACCAAGCTTGCCTTTAGTTTAAAGATGTAAGTTATAGACCTGTCTTTTTGTGGTGCACATGTAAATAATTTGACCTGATATGAGAAAATCAGGCTATCTGCGGAAAATTGGTAAAATTAGTTTTTTGTACTCACTGAGAGAAAAATTTCCTTTCCAACAATATCCCGTTCATGACAATGCGATATTAAATTTTAAAGTTAGGGATGCTGTTTGGATGATTGCTCCAGAATAGAACTGCAGAGAAAAAGCCATTATAAGTTATTTTCAATGTTTCAGTGTCATGCCCCCCGATCCGGAAACACTGTCCGGTTATTTTAACTGAAAATATAAGAAATGTTTTTGGCTTGTACAACCTATCAATGTTTCACAAAATACACGCCCAAACTACCTGGCCAAAAAACGCCAAAGACACTCCTATCTATAGCATTTAATCAGCGATGGAGCTGCCTAGGTGCAGGTAAAGCAATACTCACAAAAGAGAAAGGCAGAAACTCTACTTATCTCAAGAGCATTTAATGTTGAAAATGAAGACACTAAGTCGAATTCTCTCCCTGATGACGAAGTTGATGATACTGTGGAGGTAGAGCTGAATTGTGATTAAAGCATGATAAGCAGGGAAGGAGAATCAGAAGAATCGCTGTATAAAGTGAAAAAAGGTGTATTTCATAAGGCATGGGAAAAAAATTCGCTGTTCTTATTGTTGAAGGAAATTGTGTGCCTGAAGGTGCTTCCACATGCATGTTTTGTGTTGCAGATTCTGGGGCTGCTATGATTTGTTGCTTAAAATGTGGACCTCAAGTTTTTTATTGCGAACCTTTTTATGAAATGTGTCATTCTAAGACAAACTTCTTTCATATTCCAGAAAAATGGGAAGAGAGTATAATATCATATGCGTACATGCATGCAGTATTCATTACTGATGTCATTAATTATAAGAGAACAATAAAAAATTGATATGTTGGTCCCACACATCTGTCATAACCAGCACTTTGTTTCTCTTACTTGTATTGATGATTTAGGTCAACCATTATCATATAAACAGAAATAATTTAGATGTTTATAGGTTTTGAACACACTGTATCTTTCAAAACGTTTAGCTGTGAAAGCTTAGTCATTACTCTTGTTAAAGCATGGCTTTGGCTAGCCACTCCATCAAACCAACAAGTGGCATTTACATTTGATTTATTTCATTGGGCAGAAGCTCTACTCTTAAAGTGCCAAACTGCATTGAAAGACTTTTGTATGTCTGTCCTACAGATGCCCCTTTTTTTCTCCAAAAGTTAGAAATTACATTTTAAACCAATTATAGTATTACAGTAATTAATAATAATAATAATAATAATGATCGTTATATTTTTAATAATAATAATAACTAGTTACTGTATTCTAATAATTGTACGTCTTAGTGTAGGCTTTTCCTTTCTTATTCTATTTATTTCACTGTCGTATATTAATAGTAATAACAATAATAATAATAATAGCACATGTAGTTTCCTTTTCTGTAGTTTGTTTTGTTCTTTCCTTTCTATGTACCGGGTCTCCCTTGTCCCCTTTTTGTCTGTTTTGTACCTTTCTCTCACTATTAATTTTGTTTTATTATAATATTTAATATAATAATTATTGTTATTATTATTATGATTATGATCATTTTTAGAGTAGAAGCATTTATGAACCATTCCTTGACTCATTTGAAGAGTACAGGTTGTTATAATGATATAATGGCACATTTTATTATTGTGAATAATAGATTCATGAAACATCAGGTCAGAAATCTACAAATTCTTTGCTCTAAGCTGCATCAGGGAAATGTATCTCCTGCATGCTTGTCATCTATACTCTAGTAATAATAATTAATAGTAACTTTAAAGACTAATCTGATCCTATCATTGTGTCAATTGATGCCTTATTTCGATTGCCTAGAAAACACACTGCAGGACATAACTTACGACAGCCAATGCTCGAACAAATTTATTGTATACCTCAAGAGGATACTGATAATTTTGCATCTGATTACAGTACTCCTCAGTCTGTAGCAGCACCCAAAGTATAGCAAGTGGATTAATGTAAACTTGTACTTTTTTAGGAATGCAGTAGCTTTCTTCTAGGTGATCCTTTGCGGACTAAGTTTATGTTTAAGGCATTGAATGAGACAGCTGTTTTTGGTTGTTTCTGCAGGCATGAATTTGCGATAAATTTCTCAAATTTTAAAGATGGAGAAAAGTCAGTATACTTTCTTTTTGTTACATGAATTCATTTTAAAACTCCATCTAGGCTGCCATACTGTATTCATTTAATTCAGAAATTGTAGGATCAATTTTAGAAGAGACAAGCAAATTGTACTCCTTAATGACATTGCCTGCACCTTAAATCAGCATTTGAAAGTATTGCAAATTATGTTTCTGGCAACTTTTATTGTAACTAGTTTAGCATAATCAAACACTAGACTTTTCAGGCATCCAGTTTGCTATACCAGTTTTTCACAGTTTTGGCCACATATTTGAATGCCAAGTTAGCATTATTGATAACATAATCACAATTTCTTTTAGTTGAAATATAGTCCTTTGAGAAAAGCAGGATTCGGTTTAACAGATGCAGAGGTGATGGAGCGTTTGTGGTCTTTCCTTCGGCACTTCTCTAGAATGAGAAAAGAAATGAGGCCTGACATAGGATTAATGTTTTAACTTAATGCCTTGCTTTATTATAGATGCAAGACTACAAGTAGACTTTGTAAGTCTTTTACTATTTCAAATTTATACTAAAAAATTTATCATGTACAGCAAAATTGTTACTTGCAAAATGGAAGAGAGCCAATGAAGCAGTAGATCAAGCTTCCTTAATTGCTCAATGTAATAATCATTTTACCAGTTAGCTTGTTAGAATTATATTTATTTTAAATAGATGGAATCACACTTCAGAAACTGCATGAATGGATTACAGAAGATTCTGAATTGGCAGATACAACTGATATGAAAGCTACTGTGCCAAACAGTCCTTATTCTGAATGCTTCATGCTGCTGCAAAAGTACTATATTATCATGTGAGTGTGTATAGCATTTCATGTTACATATGAATAAATTCTTTGCACTTTACAGAGAACAAAATCAATGAGGTTTTTACGAAATGTTATAGTTGAATTACTTTCTTAACAAAAAATAATTAAGGCATTTTGTGAAAATTGACTTGCTATAATAGGTTATGTCAAATGCTTCAATCACTTGAGGTAGAGTTACAGATTTCCAAACGGTGTAATAAATCTCATCTATAATATATTTGACATTCTAAAAGCAATGCTGAATTTTGTATAAAAGTGTGAAAAAGAGATTGCTTTTTTTGTATTTAAGTGGCAATTTCTTTTGAATTGGAAAGCAAAGTATGCAGGTAAGTGTACTATAATTTATAACAATGATTATTGACATTTTAAATGGTACCCAATGTAGATGACGACTAAATAGCTAAGAAACTCTCTGTACAAATTACTAAGGTTACAAAAAGTCTCAAGAAAGTTCTTGGTGATTATAACAAGGCTTATTTAAGTGCAGAACCACTTCGTTCTTCCATACAGTTTGCTGCAGTTGTATCTCCTGATTTAAGAATTTGGGCAAGTGATTCCGATGAATCAATACCTTCTCAAATTAGGCATAACGTAATAAATAGTACTTTGATAAAAGCTCATGGAATAGAAAAATGTGAGATAATTTTGAAGGAACTAAGCAATGCTGTTCAATATTATGACAGTATTATCACTATAGTGAAGAATCATATACATCGAGATGATGCAACAAATAGGGGAGCCCTAAGTATTTTGAAGCAGTATTTAAAGAAAATAATATGCTATAAGCTCTGCCAAATTGATGCATACTAAAGCTTATGGAATCATCAAGGAAAATAGACAACATATTGACAATGATTCTGATCTGTCTGAGTAAGAGAATGATGATGATGATGGTAATTTTGATGATAACAATGGTTATGATGCTATATAAGAATTGAAGCACATTATTATATTAATATTTGTTCTGAAGCTTTTTTAAAATTATTAAAAAGTTTAAATTATATATATATTGCTATCTTTTACACCAATCATTTCTGACCCTCATACATGACATCAGTAGTATAATGTCACAGATATATGAATGTGTTCACTATTAAATCAGTGAAGTATATAAAGTACAAGTTCAGTACCATTACCATCTCGTCATCAGAATAACCAGTATATTTTAGAAGTAAAGTAGAGCTACGCCACAAATACCATTTTGCATTGGAGAACTAACCTCTGTACATAAGATTTTAATGGTGAAATTAGTGCTCTAAGTATTCTATGAATCACAGGCCATAGTTTTCCAAACATTTGTACATTATGTTGCAGCGTACTGCCTTGCACTATAAGAAGTCTTGCATAGCGATGTTGAGTTTTATGATAACCAATATGTTGCCTCAAACATGCATAAACACTTGTATTATTATACACAATCCATATACAGTGAGTATATATAGCTTTAAAGATAAATACCTTTATTACCATTACACGTCAGTGACATGAATTCCTGTGCCACAAAGACACATACTGTACTATCCAAATTATCAGATATTCTACAGCAGAGTTCCGTACAAGATAGCATTGAGATGTAATAACTAAATCTTAAAATACATATGCTCTACCATGCATAAACCTGTATCTTGCATTAACATAGCAGCAAAAAAATGAACAATGCTAGCAGAGACAATAATGGCATCTCTGTGCATAACTCACAAAAATTCTTTTTCAGCAATAAAAATTAATGTTAACATGCACCAAAGTCACATGACAATAACAATAATGGTAGCTATGTAAATTTTTTTTCATTTATAGATGTGTCATTAATGTATGTATCACAGTACATAACCAAGTTGCACCCTGAGCAGATGGGTGACAATCAATGTGATAAGGTATGTCACAGTAGTTACACTTTGTTATCTATTTTCTGCCATTAAAAGGCATGAGACAGCTGCTGACTAACATCTATGTTATCACCTTATTGTATTGACTTTGGACTTTCCTCTTAAGTATTTCCTTTGGAAATGAAGATATCTCTCCCTTTTTTCAAAACAATCAATTGCATGCCATTTCATCTTACAATGAATCTTTGTTTCAGGGGATCATTGCCAGTTACCAATTCAAATGCAACAGCAATTGCAAACAGTCCACAGTCACACTTGTTAGAGTGCCTTTGTATATTTATAAGATAACTTGATACATCTAGTCTGAAGTTTGAAAAAAGTGAATAACTGATGCAGTGTGGCTTTATGTATGTGTCGTGTAAACTGTCACAAACATTAATGACATCCTTACTGCAATTAATGCTAGATACAATGACCCATTGATTACCAGAAGTGTGTCGGATCTGAATAAATTGACAATTTCAATCAATTTTTTTAAACTGCAGTTTCTTGCCCAGTTCAGGGGATTTTAATCCCACAAAAGATGGTACATTCCGTCGTATCAAAATATGCACAGCATTAATGATGTCATTAATCCACTGAGTTGGTGACCGCAACACATATTTGTCATTATATAGACCAAGTGACTGGATCCATATTTTGTCACCACTGGTACTGCAATGACCTATAAAACAAACACCATCAATGAATCTTTAATTGATTATTTCAAATTGAATGCAGTAAAGGCTGGTTTATAATATGTATCATCCAGAGTGATGTCACTATTTCACGGATGCTTTATGCTACATGTAGAACAGAACCAAATTTTTTTCTAGCCTCAACATACTTTTATTAGTTGAATGAATAGGACCTGGGTCTAATTGAGTAGCAGAAGGTGAAGAATGAACTATTGATTTTAATACATAATTTCGTAGCAATAGATATACTGGACTGAGTAGGATCACAGGAGCAATTGAGTAGCAGAAGGTGAACAATGACCTATTGATTTTAATGAATAATTTTGTAGCAATACCGTACCGCTGTTGAATTCCGTGGGGTATTTAATTTCACAAATTGCGTGGGTAACTTCCTAACATCGAAAATTAATATCATGGAAATATGCTCTGCGCATGTGCAGCATGAGAAAATCAATGACTTAATGCAAGTGCACGTGCAAGAACATGAAAAGTAACCCCACAAAATTAAATAATTAAGAGCTTTTTACTAAAATATACCCTCAAAATTTACTAGCCACACATTATACATACTTGACTTAATACTACCTGGGAGTAATTGAGTACCAGAAGATAAGAAAAACCTGTTGATTTTAATACATAATTTGGTAGTAAAGCACATGCTTGAGTGAATAGGATCTGAGAGTAATTGAGTAGCAGAAGATGAAGACTGACCTATTGATTTTTATACATAATTTTGTAACAATGTACATACTTGACTGAACAGGATCAGCAGAAAAAGAAGAATGACCTGTTGATCATAAGGTAGATGTGATGCCATATCGTATAGCAGGACATTTTTGTTGGGTGCTAAGTTGTTTTTTTTCCAAAATTTTGAATGAAAATTTTAAACAACGAAAATTTTATCTACCTAAAATTTTGACTGAATTAAAAATTCCTGTGTGCCCACGTGTCAGCAACTGCTATCTGCGTGTTTCAACATGGCTTTTTATTGTTACTTTAAGTCCTCTTCCAAGTCCACAGAAGCTCCTATCGACTTTTATCTACTCAATCCTAAGGAAATATTATCTAAAAGTCTAGAACCTGCTGTTACAAAAGAGTCAAACCATAAACCTAGAGGAACCTATCAAAGAATGTCCCCTGAGAAACAGGCAATTGTAGCCAAGTATGCCTGTCAATATGGTAATAATGCGGCCGTTTGTCATTTTCAAAGGAATTTGGTGTCACTTTAAACCTAGCTGTTTCGACATGGAATCTGAAGTATTTGGCTCAGGTGAAGCATCAAGTCAAAAATGGAGAAACTCCAAATGTGTGTAGTTTGACTGATAAGAAAAGAGGAAGGCCATTGCTTTTGTGCGAAAGGCTAGACACAGATGTCAAACACTACATACGTGCTGTACATGATGGAGAAATAGTTACTACTAGGATGACAGCTGCTGCTGCTACAGCCATTGTTAGAAAGACAGATAGAAATTTATTAGCTGATAATGGAGGCCCTATCATTATTACCACTGGCTGGGCAAAGTCTGTACTCTACAGGCTCAATTTTGTGAAAAGAAGGGGGAGCTCAGCGGCAAAGATTACAGTTAGCAACTTTGAGGAGTTGAAACAACAATACTTGTTTGACTTTAAGTCAGTTGTAGTCATGGATGAAATACCCCCACAACTAATATTCAATTGGGACCACACTGGCATTAGTAAAGGTTGCCAAAGTCGTGGCAGCCATTTTGAACTGGGATGAATCCTACTCAGTGATGCTACCGCATTACTAAGAGTTCCAGGTTCAGCTTGGGCAATGGAGGAGAAGGGAAAAAAGATGGTTGAGATCACTGGTATCAGCGACAAGAGGCAAATAACTGGTTTAATTTTGTGGCACACTAGATGGAAAGTTTTTGCCTCTTCAAATTAATTTACCAAAGAAAAACTCTGCCTTGTCTCTCTCGGTGTATCTTTCCAAATGACTGGCATATAACGTATACAGTAAACTACTGGCCGAACGACGGAAATATGGCAAAATATATTTAGAAAATTATTCTTCCTTATGTCAAAACACTAGCAGAATTGGGGTTGTCTCAAGACTATCCTGCACTAGTGATATTTAATATCCTTAAAGGACAGCAGATGGACAATATATTATCACTTCTGGCTAAAAACAACATACATTTTGTACATGTCCCACCCAACTGCACAGACTGGACCGCCTGCAGCCTATGGATTTAAGTATTAACAAAGCTCCAGAAGACTACATGGAGAGGATGTTTAGTGAATGGTATGCCGATGAATTACAAAAACAACTAGATCAGGGCACACAGGAACTTTTCCTGTTCATTTACGAATGTCAATAATGAAACCATTGGGTGCACGCTTGTTAGTTGGACGTTATGATTACTTTCAGCAACATCGTGACATTGTAAAACATGGATTTCATTCTGCTGATATTGTTATTTATTTAGGTATGTGAAATATATTGTATTAATTTCATAATTTTTTTAGTAATTGTGAATTGAATTTTATAAAATTTTACAATGCAAAAGCAATTCTAAATTTCATAATCAAACAATTATGCATGTATGTTAAATATGTATGTGACTTTAATCATTAATACATTTGATGGTTTAATACATTGATGATTTAATCATTAATACATTTCATACATTAATACATTTGATTAATACTGATTAAATGACATTGCATTGCAGATTGATTAAATTTGACAGTTATGGGATCTATCCCATAAGCAAGAGAAGTACACAGCTATAGCAAACAAGCTGCAATCTGCACCTCCAGTCTCTATTTAAATGTCAATCATGTGTATCAATAGTTGCCCAAACAAGTTTGAAATGACGATTTCGGTCTACTTGTCGATCTCACAATGAAGAGAATCATACACATTTATTTTGCCATCACAAGAGAGAGTGGTTGAAGCAACTATCCTGTGATCACCTCTTGAACGTATTACTTTCATCTGTATATTAATTCATATTTACTACTTTTTGTTGCAGTAAAGTTGACTGGAGGACAAGTAACATAGGAAACTGATTCTTTAAGAGACGGTGTGCCATTTGTTTGATTACATCATGTAGCTTTTCTCCATCAGCAATGGTTGCCTTGTCAACAGTAGTTAGCCAAATTCCCTAAGAAACCCAAACATGAGAAATCTGTGATGCGTCTTTGCTCTCTTTATTGGTGGTGCAGGTCCATCCAAATCTGAAATATGAGCAACAGCAACAAACTCAAGTAACTTTTTGATCTTGTAAATGTTGTTTTCTGTACTTGAAAAACAAAACACATGGAATCTCTAGACCTCCTTGCACCAAGTCTCTTGAGTACCCTCTAGACCCTGTTACTTGACAAACGACTGATCCACCTCTGTATAATAAGAGTGATATGGCATAAGAAATTTTTTTTGGAACATGTCCCACAGCAGATCCTCCTTTCACTACAGCCACGGCATATCAATCTGTAGCATTACCTGGCTCAACACAACAAGGCAATTCTTCTCCAAGTGATGGGCTTCAAATATCTTTATAAAATGTGGTAACCGCAATCCATAGACTGCATGACAAATTCTTCCATCTTGAACTATACACGCTACACTAATGTCTAATATCTATCATACATGTGATATAATTTTGTCATGCCCCTAACATGTGCACTGATTGAATGGGCATGACAGTGAATAATTTATATAGGCAAACAAGAATAAAATCAACGAAAATATCTTGTAAAGCCGGCTTGGAAGGACAAGAAAGTTTCTGGCAACAAAAATTTCCTGCTATATGGCATGCCATCATTATCATACTTATGAGGAAGATGAAACTGAATGACATGATGTAGTACATTCTGATGCTGATCTTTTTTTATTCAGGGAGGATGTGCTATGAAAAATAATTAGGTTTACCACTTTTAATTGTAGTTACTTGCTTTGACAACAGCATGAATGTAAGAAATACCATTTATCTGTCAAGCAAATTTTTGCACTTTCTGTAGATGCTAGGTGAATTTTTGAATTAAAGTTTATCAAACTAAATAATTATATTGCATTACTATGTACAGTAGGTCTATCAGTACCTACCTCCTCTGCATATTTTTAAAAATGCTATCTACATCTTTTTCAGGTAAATAATTATGTACTTTCTCCATAGGCATTAATCTTAGTTTTGCCATATCGTCTTCAGATCATTATGCCATAAATCTATAAATCTAAATAGCAGACTAAAATATAATGTCACTTATAAGGAACATTACATAATCAAAATGATCGACACAGTTAGTATTATCTAGTCTTGGTATTAATAAAATCTAGAATGTCATAATTTTCTGCACAACATGTTAATACTACTCAATTAATATGCTACAAGCCTTAGTCATACAAGCCTGACTTTCATAAAAGGAAAAGGGTCAGGACTAATCCAACATGGTTTGAGCTTTTTAGCCTTGGGTGGGGCTCAATACTGACATATAAAGGTTCTCTCTAGCTACTAAAGTGTTTCACACTAAATTAATCTCATATATTATGCAATATCTACATAGGCTGTGCAATACAATAATAACAATAATATTTTGATAGCTTAGCCAATGCTTTATAACAGGCATATATGCATATGTATCATATAAATTATGATTATGAGGACTATATAATATATACACCTGTCAGAGGAAGTTTTGCTCAATAATTTCCCGGGGGCTGAAGGCCCAAGTGTCATATTTAAGCAATTCTTCCAAGGACAGCTGTATATATAGTTTATAGGCCAAACAATCATTATTTATATGATATATTTCAGAAGTATATTTCTTACGTTTATTAGCTGCGATTTTGTAATGTGGGTGTGTATGACACAACTATCTTATGTGCGCATGTGCAGGCATGAGCATGCACATGCTAGTCACAAGTAAGAAAGATTGCTGTTCTCAGATCTATTCCTATCCTCTTCCATCTATGGCTGAAGTGAGTAGCATTATTCCTCGGCCACCCAAAAAGGAGTGGCTGTCACTTTCTTTAAAGGAAAGAAGAAAAGAAAGATTTGCTTAAGTTACTACGGAAGAGGTCGAAGCATGTAAGAAGAAACCTAGTTGTAAAAACACAGATAAGTCACAGCTTTGGGCTTTTTGTGTCTTTCAGTCATGGATCAGTAATCAAGGCAACTCGGACCATGAGATTCAGCTTAATGAGTCAGATTTATTTGTTGATGACTCCGAAATTGTGTTCAATGAAGTGCAAGTTTCTAACAGAAGCAAGGCAACATAATGGCAACCCATATTGCCATAAAACTTTACTACAACTTGCTACCAATTTGCAGTCGTATGCTCTGAAGAATAATCCTAACTTATGCTGAGTTATGGATTCTACAAATCTTGCATACAAGCCTTTCCACAATGCATTAAATAATACATCTAAAAGGCTTCTTAGTGACGGAATAGGTGCAACGAATAATCATGCAAGCTAGAGTAATTACACCTGATGAAGAAAACAAGCTGTGGGAGAAAAGAACAATTGGGACACAATGGCCAAATGCACTGCTCAATGCAATTTCTTTTACTGTGGGATGTACTTCTGTCTACGGGGAGAGGAGGATTATAGGGAGCTCAAAGTGACCCAGTTAGTTTTTAAAGATGTAGCTGACTCTTCTGATAGTACCAAACAATACGTTGTTTGAATATACAGAGCATGGATCAAAAAACAGAAAGGGATTAGTTCATAAAGTACATCTTGACAAAAAAATTGTTCCTCGACTATTCTGATAGTTCTCTTTGAGAAAGGTACATTGTCTATTTACCTCAATTGTACTGTTCAAAGGTTTCTGAAAGTGCCAAAGCTATTGAATTGGAAATACAGACAATCCATACAAAATAACAGAGGAGAAATATACCAGCTTTATATTGTATCTATTGTATATGTACATATATATATTATATTATATATATATACTTTTATCCCTTCTTTTGTTAGTCCAGTGACTACTTTGGCTGTTTCTATCTTTCCAGAATGCTCGGTATCAACTCCCTTCATTCTACTATCATAAAGTTGAATCAAAGAACCCAACTGTTGCTCACAAAAGGTTTTCCTCATGAGCCAAATACTGCTGTGCTGCTAGCCGTCTACTAGCTACTATGTGTATTCACGTGGACAGGCATGTCTTTGGCCTATACATGGGCAGGTATACTTACTTAGGGCATAAATTTTCTGAAAGATTGACCATTTGCACAAGCCGAAAACGTTTCTTAATGTTACGGTTAAAATAACCAGACAGTGATTCCAGATTGGGTGGTCATGCCCGTTCACATACTAACTAAAACCACGCCTGCCACGTTAAGCCACACACAAAATTAATTAATAAACGCAGAAAGAACTGAGAAGAAAGAAGACATTTGACTGGCTTTCGACGGCATTTCAACTACCTTTTCATGTATTATGGACATCAAAAGAGTTATCTAAAGCCCTGTCATTCATGGTCACTCTATGTACTAGTAAGTTTTTTATTACCAAGTTAAAGAGATATTGTTACATCTTCTAGTGCTAGTAAAGTCTTTTTTTATCACTTGTTTTCAACACCAAATTTCCTTTTCCTTCATTCAAATTCAGGCATTGCTTCTCCTTGAGTTTACAGGTAATATTTTTATTTAGAAGTAAAATTAAGTTCTTTACATGTAACATTAAATTCTTTACATGTAACACTAAAATAGTTAATAGTCTTTGCACTTGTTGATGATTCCTATAAAAGATTATTGTAATTGTTATGTTGCATAATGTTTCTTTCACTTACTGTTGTAGCAGGGCCTCCTCCCCTCCCTCTTTGGCCTCCTCCTCCTCCCTTTTTGGCCTCCTTCTCCTTCCCGTTCCTCTTTGGCCTTTCCCTGGGCTACCTCCTCTTCCTTGGCCTCCTCCTTGGCCACCTCCTCCATGTCCCTATCCTTCGCCCCTACGTTGCCTCCTTTTCTTCTAACAATACAAATAGATAAAGTTATTATTAATTACATTAATGCTCCATTGTTACTTTGAATTTTTTTCCCTTCTCTCCCGCTTTGTCTCCCCTCCTGTGCCTGTCTCACCTTTACCCGTTTCATTTCCTGCTTCTCTTTCTCCCCCATCATCTTCACAATCCATTACTTCTCCTCTTTCCCTACTTCTGTCCTAATTTCCAATGGCATGAAGCTTATAATTTCCACTTAAATTTTGTTTCCTTTTAAGTGCTGGCCGAAACTGTCTTAAGTCTTTATAAGTTTCAATTGAAGGTACAAGTAATCTCACTATAGTTTAGGTACATGTAGAACTTATCAAAATACAATGCAAAGTTACTTTTCAACACTATTTTCCTTCTTAATTGTGCTTCACAGCAACAGTTTTTAGATTGCAATCATATAATAAACTTACTTAAGCCGTTTCAATCTATTAAAAACAATGTAAAGTATATTTGTGAGTTTCACCTTTCAATCTTAACATTCTCCTTTGTATTGTTGCGTCTCTCCTCTTTGTCTCTGTCCCCTTTCTCCTTTCTCCTGTGTCTCCTTTCTTCTCTTTCTCCCTGACTTCTTTAATTTCTGCTATAATTACAGTTATTTTTGCTATTTTATTGAACAACACCAACATACAAACAACCTATTAAGTTTATCTACCAAAAACAAAAGGCATTAGTTATCACTATAGGGTTTCACATTTTCAACTTACCATCAGATGGATGTACTTCAATGAGGACATCAATTGGGGCAGCCATTACTTCTTGAATTTGAACTTACAGTTTCAGGTATCTTATTTTATATCTTAAAGGTCAGGGTTAACACTTGGTGTTATTTGATTGGTTGTAAATGACACAATGACTTATGTTTCGGTATTCTCCTCCCACACATTTTTATCTGTCCTGTCACTTGTAAAGATAAACACAAATCACCTGCATTACAAGTTCGTAACTAACTTGCTTTCGGCATTTACTTTTGAATTGGTAAGTTTAAAACGAAAATTAGTGTTTTTGTTTATGCTGACGTCTCACACACATACTAGTTCCACACCTTTGTTTTTAAAAAGGGGATCTATAGTTTTTTGGGTTAGTGTTACAAACTACTTCCTCTCCTTTAGGGGATATATAGTTTTAATATTCGGCATTCCAACTGATTCCACTCCTATTTCAGGGGATCAATATTTTGAATGGAGTTCAAACTAGTTCCACTCCTGTTTCAGGGCAACAATAGCCTGTTTGTTGTTGACAAACTAGTTCCTCTCCTGTTCAAAGGGGATCAATAGTATGTGCATTACACAAACTCATTTCTGTTATTTATTTCCTGATTGCATGGACAATTCTATTATGACCGAATTGACCACAATTGCCACATTTTCTTGGTGTTGCAGGTGGTTCTAAAGATTGCCCTGGAAAATATGGTACTGCAATCTCTGGTCTGATGGATCACCTACATTTGGTGTTGATTGTCGAGATGATCCCGTTGGTCGAGTTGCATCTGGAAGTGGGCTGGTTAATCTTTACATTTGTATCTGCAAAAGGATCTTATCTTTTCGTAAAGGTATCATTTCCATTCTCTTGACATACCCTTTGGTGGTAATACATTTGGTAGATCGTCTTTCATTACTTAGGCGTCCTCTTTCACCAAAGTAAAATGTGTGACAGGGCCATCTACAACTTGTCGGGCTGTGACTACACCAGGTGAGGTCGTATTTACAGCAAAGTGTTAAAAGCCTCTGATGCCTTTTATTTTCTTGAATAATGTAGCGAAGTAATATGACTAGTCAAAAGTTTTTACAATGAATTCACCATGGCTACTTCCTACTAGTTGGGCTTTGTTAACAACAGCAGATGATTGTTCTACAACTTGAACGAAGTCATCCAATGAGTCCACCTATGCTTTACGGAATTTTTGCTTTGAAAGTCTAAAGCACCAGTCTAAAGTAAATTTTGTTTGTCCAACTGGCAGAAAGCGTATTGAAATGGATGCATATTAAGTCCTGTCATGACTCTCCATAAGAGGTACTAAAATAAATAAAGCATTACATTTAAATTGATCATTATTGTGCTGGCACTATACTTACTTGAATAACTATATTATTGTAATTTTGCCCTGTGCAGTTGTCAGCATTGAAATGGATACTGACTGACTTGAGACCATAATTCTTTTAATGAAAATGCACCATGCTTATGACAGGATTTGCCCCTTTACCAGTGTTGAATGATTCATCAATCAAGCAATTAACCTGATGAGGGATAGCTTCAGTGCAATATGCCACATTTCCTGCGAGTAAGAAAATAAATTGGACCTGCTCGTAGTAGACTTGAAGGATTGTGAACCTGAAAAAAGTGAGCTAGATACACTTTAATATCATAAAATGTCACCTGCTGAGCATAATCGAAGCTATAATGTGCTACAATATTTAACATAACATGTGGCCTTGTTAGTGGGGGATTGTAATAGTTTGCTACATTAGTAAACAGCCCTTTTAACAATAATTGTGCCTCTTCTAAGATATCCTTATTGTACTTCCTTTCCTTTTTAACAAGACTTCTGTGATCTAGTGCCTTTTGTATTGCCTGAAAATGATAAGTATAATACTTGTTTTATTACTGTATTAACTTACCTCAGTTATTCTTTCATGTTAGCACTTCTTATATAATCAGTCCACCTATTTCTGTACAAGTGACACACAAGTCAGCCATTGCCTTCATTTTTTTAATGTATGGCTAGTAGCATCGCCACAACATGTTGATTGTTGTTTCAGCACATGCTTTAAGCCCTTCACATGATTCTGCATACTCTAAGTGTACCTGCATTTTAGATGTACTGCATGGTAGGAACATTTTGTTCTCGTAGCTCTTCATTCAAGGTATTCTTCTAGAAACACTGATTCCATGCACTTTAGCATAATTTCTGAACACAACAACTCTGTGAATATCATCATAGGTCAGAACATTGTTTGGTGTCTTTCCAGCATTTCCATGAAGTGTAATAATGAAATTAAGGTACATCAATAGTTACTTGTCAATCTTATACCTTGGTATTATTCAATTCATTCTGTACTTTTTCATGAAATCCTCAAACCTGCTTTTGCCAGAGCCTGTAGCTTCAAAAATGTTACTCTGCATATCTAGTTTAAAATCATAAATATTTTTGTGTTGTGTCACTCATAGTTTCAAACCTTATGACCTTCATACATGAATTTATAAATTGCCTTTCTCTTTCTCTTGTGGTTGCCAGTCGACATTCCCCCTACTATAGATGTTGCTTCCTTTTGACTCATAATAGTGATCTCGTGAACAGGCTTTGCCATGGCTTGTATGTCACATCTATATGTCTTTATGTAAGAGTGTCTGAATAGTTCATAGCAATTGTCTCAGCAACCACATCCGTGTTTTAAAGAACTTTGATACTTCCTCTTCCTCCTGTAGGTCTTCCTTCCACATGTCATCACAGGAAGGAGTTGTTGAAGTTGCTGGACTATCAGGCATCGTTGATTCTAAATCAAGATCTGCTAGCTCCACAGCCAGATCAGGACCAAATAGTAGTGGATTAATATCACAATAGCTCCACAGCCACCTCAGCATCAAATAGGGGTGAATTATCATTACAAACTTTTTCTTCTTTCCCTTCCTCATCTACTTCTTTTACTTCATGTTCTGTCTCTATATGAATTAAACAATACACTATAATTGAGTTTCATATGACAATATTGTGTTTTTACATAGGTGATGGAATTTCATTGTTGTGACAGCTACCCACTATTTACAGTTAGTTTGTAAACAAACTGTGTTAAGAATACGCTTACCACAAGTTTCATCACAAAAGTAGTCCCCAAAAATTGAAGCAACATAGTCACTGTCTCAAGGACCTGTTTCCTCTTTTAACAAGCGAGCAATGTCTCTTTCTGTAGCCATAGTTTTCAAAATAGTGTTAGTTGTCTTTGCTACACATTAAATAGTTGCTATAGAGACTCCATGGTTACCTTTGATGCATTAAAGCCCTCTGTTTTTATTCATTGTTAGCTCCGTGAAGCATTCTCCATGCACGTAGGATTCACCCCCAAACAAAATGGCTGCCACGGCTATTGCAGCCTTGCTATACCAGGAAAATGAGTTCCTATGCTTACCAGAATTATTAGAGGAACCTACCTTGACCAGTGGACTCCACTGGTACAACTAGCGTGGCTCTCGACCTTGTCTAAGCAAAAAGTCAAAAATTGGCAAACTGGCCATTCTGTTCAGCCACCTTTTTTCATCATCATCATCATCATCATCATCATCAAGTCCTGTCAATCCAGTCGTCTGTGTGTATCTCAGTATCAGTTGATGCTACAAGGATAATTTTTAAACCAATCTACTCCAACAGTCTATGCACAGGTCCTTGTCCAATTAGGTCATTCTTCAAGTAAAGAAAAAGTGATACTGTGACTGCTAGATAAAACCATCTTAGCTACATGCCGCCATTTTGTCAATTAAAGAAGCATGTGCTCCAAATTTGGGTCTGGTCGCGCATGATCAGATCTGCAGCTCTGGAAGTAATTTATTTTTTTTACCAAGCTATGCAATGAATCAACTACTGCAATACTTTAGTGGAGGTTTCAAGCTAAAAGAAGGTATTTATCTTACATGTTACTGTTTTATCAAGTGTGTGATTTTATTTTATTTAAAAAAAAACAATTAATTAATGTTATGATATGCAATGATAACAGGAATGACAACAGCCTGCAGGAAGAACAGGAACAGCTGCTACATTGCAGGGAAGATGGACACTCTCAGCTCACAGCTTCTTAAACAAGGACTTGTGTCAAGACTCGTATTAATTTCACTTGTCATTAGGGTAGTTGATATTCCTTCAGCATGTCTATTTAATGCTGTCTCTCATTAATGATGTAATGTCATAACAATGATAATAATAATAAAGACAATTATTGTTTGTGTAAAATCAACAAGCATAACAATGGCAACTAATAAAATATTATAAATATTATAAAAAATCAACACAAACAAGAACATAAAAATCTAAAAAATAAGCTTAAGTAGAATTCCAAACGACCAACGAAAATACGAAATGAAGTTCCTACTCGTGATGCAAATTCTATTCTACATTGCAAGGTGATCCGTAATTCTTACATAATAATATTGAGAGTACACTGTAGAGTAAAATTTGCGTCACAAGTAGAATTTTCATTCCGTATTGTTGTTGGTTGTTCGGAATCCTACTTAAGCTTTTTTTCTTTAATTTTTAATGTTCCTAATAACATGTTTATGTGATAAACTAAATTTTGCCCATTAGTGAAGCAGAGCAACACCATGAAACCTCAGAAGGAGCATGTAACGTTTGGAACTTTTTTGATGAGAAGGCCAGTCAGTGCCAAAGAGTAAAAACAACTCAAAGTGACAGTATAGTAGATATAAGGCTATATTTGCAGAATAATTTTTATGACAGGAAGATCCTTTGCAATGGCGGTCTGCAAACAAGAACACATATAAAAGACTTTATGTTTTAGTAACAAAATATTTATGCATCCCTGCCACTTCTGTGCCGTCAGAGAGACTATTTTCAAAAGCTGCTGAACTCGTATCAGCAAGGAGGAGCTGTTTAAAAGACAAAAAATGTAGACGCAATACTTTTCTTGAACAAAAACTTGTGAATTACTTTTATTCTTTCATGAGTTTAACAATATTAATAATTATTAAAGTTAATTAATGTATCATATCGAAAATATTATCAATACCAGCGATATTACATTAAAAATACTCAGTATCGTATCAGGAAAAAAATTTCAGTATCGCCCACCTCTATTCTGTAGCTACTCCCTTCAAAGTATAGGCACAGAAATGACACCAATCACACATCCATACACATATACAGTTGTAATTGAACTGGATGATGGTAAGGATGGTCACATTTTAGATGTAAGTTTCCATTCACCATAGTGCAATAGAAATGTTGATCACTACATTCGTCTAGTTCTGTTACATCCTTCTTTGAAAAGGGGCACTGAAACCCGGCTATTCCATTTGGCTGTATGAATCCTGTGTTGATAACAAAAGCATTGGGTGATACTCCTAACCAACCATGAGAAAAATACATGACAAAAGCAATAGGCCTTGTTTCTCAATTAACTTGCCCATTTTCTCTCATGTAAGTGATGCAAGCATCTTGAGCATTAGATTCATTGTCAATACCGGATTTTATTGGATGTAGTATGATATAAGATTCACTCTTTTATTGTACAAAACGTCTATTAACAAAGCATCTGTTTTTTTGCTGCTGATAAATTATTCTACTGCATCTTGAAGCAGTAATTTGTCTTGCTCTAACATGAAACCAATGTGATGAACTTGATTGACAATGTCTTTTGTGTCTTCTATTGAAGTGACAGTGAGTTTTCCTTTATCACTTGGTGGCCTTATTTTATGATATAGATAAACCAGTAATATTATGCAAGACATGCATTTTCTGATCTATGGAATGGTGAAGAAAGGGTGAGTTTTCCTTATGCCCAACATAACAATGATCATGTTCAATTCCGTTAACTGAAGGGACAATGATTGGCAACATGGCGCATGAAGAGTTGCAACTTAGATCAGTTCTGAAATTCTCTATTAAGACACTATCCAGAAGTGAATGCAAAGAACAAGGACAGCGAAGGAATAGTATGGGAAGCTGAGGCTTTTTTCTTAATTTTATCTGTGCACAAAGATAGCTGAAGAACAGGTATTATCTCAACTTTCTACTACTTCAGACGGTTACATTCTTAAAAGTTTTTGGGTGCATGTCCAAAAATCAGGTAGTCTTGCAGAAGTGCAAAAATGAACTAAGGCATAACATGGGGCTCCCACATGCTTACAGCTAGCCTTTGGACTCTTCCTATGGTAAATGAAATGTTTCCAAATTCTCTAGTTAATACCACACTATAATTAGATTATAGAAACCCATGCTTTAAAATTCTTATACGCATTGCAATTCATCCATTATGATTACATATGTAGACTGTCGAGTATACTGAGGCCCCCGTTAGGGCTTGGAGAGTAGACATCACATCACGTGATTCCACCACCATCATGGCAGAATGTAGAGGCAAAAAAAGGATTGGCCCTTGCTGATGCTTTGGAAGCAGAGGTCTCCAATCTACTGCTTAAATTTATTACATAGATGGTAAGTTGTTTTTCTTAGCTATCTCGGCATCACGAGTAGGATTTTCCTTTCGTATTTTTGTTGGTCGTTCAGAATCCTACTTACCTTGTTGTTTTATATTTATGTGCTTGATTGTAATTTTTTAAATTTCTTTAGTCGCCATTGTAATACTTGTTCATTTTTCACAAACAATAATTATTATTATTATTATCATTGTTCAACTTGACATCATTTATAAGAGATAGCATTGAATACACATGCTGAAAGAATATCAACTATACTGATGACAAGCGAAATTAATACTAGCCTTGACACAAGTCCTAGTTCAAGAAGCAGTGAGCTGAGAGTGTCCATCTTCCCTGAAATGTTGTAGCTATCCCTAGTATTCTAGGCTGTTCATGAGTGAAGTTCATATTATCAATGTATTATCAAAACATTAATTAGTTGCTTGTTTAAAAAAATCACACACTTAAGTAGCATGTAAAATTAATACCTTCTTTGAGCTAAAAACCTCCACTAAAGTATTGCAATAAGATGATTTGAAGCATAGGTTGGTAAGAAAATAACTTGCCCTGGCTTAGCTGCAGATCTGAGCATGCCCGACCACACCCAAATTTTATAGGACATGCCTCTTTAATTAACAAAATGTTGGAATGCAGCTAAGATGGTACAATCCAGCAGTCACATTAACACTTTTTCCTTACTTAAAGAATAATCTGATGGGACATAGACTTGCACATAGACTGTTGGAGTATATTGGTGTAAGAATTATCCTTGTAGCACCAATTGATACTGAGATATCCACCAACAACTGGATTGACAGGACTTGATGATGATGATAATGAAGATAAAATAAGGTGGCTGAACAAAACGGCCAGTTCGCCAATTTTTGACTTTCCTCTTGGACAAGGTCTAGAGCCACACTAGTGGTACCAATGGTGTCCTCTGGGCAAGATGAGGTCCTCTAAGAAGTCTAGTAAGCAAAGGACCTCGTTTTCCCAGTATAGCAAGGTCATAAAAGTTGTGGCAGCCATTTCGTTTGGGGGTGAATCCTACTTACTAACACTACAACGTTACAAATTTGTACTAGTAGTAGTAGTAGTAATAGTATTGTTGTTTTACAATTATAATTTGATTTAGTGTATTAGATCAAGGTGTAGCTAACTTGGAGCTGTAGAATGTTTTTAAGTGCAGTACTAGCCATGATCTATATCACATTCACGAGTTGAGAGCACAATTGCCAAGGCTTCCAAGTTGATTAAAAAACTTCATTCAAATCTGATTGCCCAAACACAGATATATACAAGAAGGAAAGGGAAAAGTGCGGCAAGGAGAGCTCGATGCAGTTTCATAGAAATTTGGTATGTATCGATTGCTACCAGCAACCAAACCACTCTTCATCAGCATAATAAAGTTTTCAAAGAATTAAGTAACTTATCCAGCTCTATAATAATGTCTATTTTCGAGAATGAAATCATTGAAATATTAAGGGACAAGGATTACCTGTTATATATTTTTGATACCCTTACCAGTAATGATTGTCAGTTCATGAAATGTGTGAACAGGCATATTCTTCTCCCTGATGGTGCTGCAGCTATAATGGCATTGCGATAATGACACTATCAAAGTTGGAGTTCCATATACATTACACTCACCTATCCCTATTCAAAAGGAAGTCATTTATCATAAATTTGTCTTTCATTAACATCAATTTTTCATTTCGTAGCATGAACAGAGCAGTTAAAAGTAATTCATCTGCTACTGAAGTATCTCAGTCATCACCACTACTTTAGTGTCTATAACACTCCTACTATATTGGCACCTACCTCGACTATACCAGCTCAATTGTCGAGTTTGTGTGTCGCCATCTGTTGCAGCTACTAATGTTTTAGCCTCTAATGTCAGTAATGTCATTGTGTCACCATCCATTTTTCTTCTTATTGATGTATCTGCATCTCCATTCGCTACCCTCTCAGCAAAGCCATCTGTTTATGCTCCCACAGCTGTGTCAGTATCTTTACTTAGTAGTGCACCTGTGTCACACCGACCTCAATCTGTTCAATTTTCACATTCTATCAGTGCACCAACAAATGTCCCTACTTAGGAAGTTCAAACTAAATTACTTGGTTTACAGATAATATTTCTCTAAAATAGGGCAGGTGTGTTACAATAAATTAAATTATAAACATTAAATTTAATTGACCACTCATTAATTGACTTTAATAATTGTGACCATAATTGACAAAAGGTACCTTATGGCAGGTAGTGAAATTTGTCTTTCTAGCCTAAGAAATCCAACTTCCTGAGCCCCAGTTATCATAAAATTACTCCACAGGATGCAAAAAGTTACCATGAAACTTTTAGAAACAATGATTGTCTAACAAAGCACTCACAGGTTGATATTTTCCATTATAACTATCAATTTTAAAATCCGCCATAAGGGCCCTTTTGTCAATTATGGTCACAATTGTTAGTGACTTGCAATATCTTAAAAAGAACTATCAAAATACTTTAGCAACTTCTGTGGGAGTAGGCTTATATAACATAAAAGCCTGCTCTGACAAGTCAAAAAGTAGATGCCACAGAGGTTTGACATACAGTGGAAGGTAAGATAAAGGAGCTTGCTCTTTTAACAGTAACTGATACAATTACTACCGTTTTAAAACACGCCCACAATGTGTTCCTGCGCATGTGCATTAGAAAATTTAAATTTATTTCGATTTTCCAAAAATTAGTCGGTCAGATCCGTAAACCAAGTAATTTTATTGGAACTGCCTTACTACTCCTTCAACTCCTCATCCTCAATTTAATGATCCATAACAGTATGTTAAGGCAACTACACAC
>NW_003546559.1:64586-73571 GCF_000090795.2 Amphimedon queenslandica
ACAGATAATATTTCTCTAAAATAGGGCAGGTGTGTTTCAATAAATTAAATTATAAACATTAAATTTAATTGACCACTCATTAATTGACTTTAATAATTGTTAGTGACTTGCAATATCTTAAAACAAACTATCAAAATACTTTAGCAACTTCTGTGGGAGTAGGCTTATATAACATAAAAGCCTGCTCTAACAAGTCTCAAAAAGTAGATGCCACAGACGTTTGACATACAGTGGAAGGTAAGATAAAGGAGCTTGCTCTTTTAACAGTAACTGATACAATTACTACCATTTTAAAACAAGTGACGCCCACAATGTGTTCCTGCGCATGTGCATTAGAAAATTTAAATTTTTTTCGATTTTCCAAAAATTAGAGTCGGTCAGATCCGTAAACCAAGTAATTTTATTGGAACTGCCTTACTACTCCTTCAACTCCTCATCCTCAATTTAATGATCCACAACAGTATGTTAAGGCAACTACACACAATGAAACTTGTTTAGCTAATTACTGTATTACTAGAAGAATGTAACACATTGAAGAGGCAAGCCTGATCAAGTGTAATGTAGCATAAAAAAGGAATAAATTATAATTATTAGTAATACTATTTCAAGTGATCATGTGTAATAAGAAAAAGAAATCAATGAAGAAGATTAATCAATAGTATTGTGTACACAATAATTAACAGTATCATTTTTCACACTGTTATAAGTACTTGTTTAATTACACCTGCTTTATTGTAACAATGAAAGATAGGAGTTGCGGTAATCATCAATTCTTCTTGAGTACAATCTTGAGCTTCATCTAGCAATGCGTCCAGTTGATTATAAAAATTGTTTAGTAATGTTTCATGTCACTTGAATCACAAATGACAACTTTTGCAGATTTACTTAGGTTGCATCTGCTGATTTTGATTGAGACATCACACTTTGCACATTTTTTTCCACCTGAACAACTAGCACATGTTAAATTATGAATAATAGACTGCACTACTATAATTCCCCAGTAATGATCTCAATTGATGGTGGTTGTTGTATGTCTTTATCATCATCATCTGATACATCGAGATTAGGATATTCTTCCACTGTAGACATGTTTGCCATGAGTGAGAGATAATGTGTATCTTTGTATTGTTCAACAATAACATTACTTAGCGTAATGCATTCCCCTTTTGCCAATTTTCCCTTTCCCACATTTTCTTCCCATAGAACAATTCCACAAAGTGCAGTGCTGCTTTGTAAACTTATGTCCTTTCTTTGAACTAATCTTGATAGGGTCATCAACTCGAATGATTTTACCAATATTACTGACAGTCTGGTTTGTCGCAATGGAATGCAAATCGTCAGTAGTAACTTGCTATATCTACTGAGTCAAGCTTGAATTCTTTAGGTGATTGTTGAACTACCAAACTTTTTGCACCTTTATCTTTTTTGTTGAATTGGTTTTGCTGCACAAGTAGTAAGAGCAATCACTGTGTTGTCATTCTTAAATTTTTCAGTAACGTAGGCTCAAAAGTCAGAAACCTAGCAGTTGTATCATCAGCCATCATTCAGCTACAATATTTACAGTTGGCTCTAGTTATGGTCTCTTTTACAGGTGAAAGCTCAACAACATTAACATTAACTATAACATTATTCCCTAATTGTATTTTTATTCCCTATGTGGTCCCAACAGAGTCCTCTAGTCAAGATCCTCCATAGAGTTTGGTAAGCAAAGGAGCTCGTTTTCTATGTATAGCGAGGCTGCAAAAGTTGTGGCAGGCATTTTGTTTGGGGTTAATCCTACTTAGTATTGCCACTGTGTCACTAATAGTGATAATCACCAAAAATATAATATATTAAATTACTAAGTGACAAGACTGATAAGTTGACTATTGAAGATAGTAATGTTCAATTAGCTATTGTTTAATACAGGTAATTGTTAAACATAGTAAATTTGATTCATTTCTTTATTTTTGTGCAGGTTACAAAATGACCTTACTCATTCTGATACTGTCACAGAATTACTTAAAGATCATGCTTTAATTAAGTGTTTTGTAGCAGTAATCCCTGATAACTGGCAGAATATAATAGGAAGGCGTAAACACATTTGGAATAATGTGAAAAGGTCTCTCAAGCGTCCATGTTTTAATGACAATATTGGCCTTCTCATTAATTTTATTGGTGATGATGCACATGATGCTGGTGGACCAAGAAAATAATTTTTTGTTTAGTCCTGTCTAGTATGAGTCATGATTGAAAGCTTTTCACTAGTTCTCCTTCTAACAAGACTCAATGTCATTGCCTTGCAAAGAAATTAGTTTCACATATGTGGCCATTTCATTGCACTCTCACTGTTATTATGGTGATCATGCATCCAGTAGAGGAGGGCAACACCAGAAATTTGGAATTGATATCAAAACCAAGTAGTCTCAGTATCAGAATCGATGGTATCGAGGAGTGAATGAGTAGTGAGCTAGTGCACATGCGCAGGTAAGTTAATTAATTGATTGTAATTGATACTTAAACATTAAGTCAAAGGCAAGTTTTTGTTCCGGAACAATATTATGTCCACGTTCTTGGTTTCAGCTAGCTTTTTTGAGAAATTAGTTCTCCTGCCTTTTAAAGAAAGGCATTCAGGTGGTACTGATGACCCTGGAATTGCGAGATACTTAGCTATTTTCATAATATGTGGAAATTGATGTCCATTCTTGTTTCACCATAGAAGTGGGTCGTCCTTTCTGGCAATGACTTTAGCTTCAAACTATCTCCTGACCTCAATAAAACTATCAGTTGAGTCTGTCCTGTGTGAAGTAGCTTCACAAACCTTCCCGTCAAATGAGGCCCATAGGCTATGCTCTGTCAGTGGTGGCCCGCAGGCTGACTTGGTGTCATCATTTATTAACGCTTCATGTGTTGGCACAGCTGACGTCAAGTCTATAACCTCACTCTTCAGTCTTCTGATTGGTTGATCCACAGCAGCTAAATCAGCAAATGCTAACTTTTTAAACCTTGGATTGAGGAGTGTAGAAACGGCCATTTTTTCCTGAACAAGTAATGGCCATAGAGGTGGTACATTTGGACAATTTGAGGTTGCTTTCAGAAGCATTTTAGTCAAAGGTATGATTATTGATATTGATATGTATTCATTACGGACTATTTCCTCTGCAGCTTGAAGAAAGGGTTTGAGTAGGACAAATGCTTCACTGATGCTCTCTTTTTCCTCAGTTGATATGCACATGGCTGCCTTTCCTAAGAGACTAAGTGTTGTTGTGACTGCCTCATGTTTAGATAAAATTCTCTCAAACATCAAGTATGTAGAATTCCACCTGGTTTCTACATCTTGGATGAGCTGGCATGTTTAGCTGTTGTTGAGTACTCCTGAGTTTTTCTGATGACATAGTACTCCTGTGAAGGTGAGCAAAAATAGCTTTACATTTCCCTTTTATCACTGACAGCCCACATTCTGCACCAAGAGAATTTTGAACGAGATTTAGAGTATGGGCAAAGTATGGCAAGTGATTCCATGCAGTCAATTCTATTCCACAGTTCATATTAGAAGCATTGTCAGTCACACAGCATCAAATCTCTGGAGATCCCCTATCACTAACAAATCTGGTTAATGCTGTTGATGTATGTAGCCCTGTATTCTCAGTATTGAAGTTGAACGTCTCCAGTACATAGCTCTCCAACGTCCAGTTGTCAGCAATAGCATGTGCTGTTAAACAGCAGTATGAAAAACCTTTGCGAGAACTCCATATATCTGTTGTCAATGCTTTATTTGTTAACTTCATTTTTCCTGTAGCATTTTTCTGATCGCTGTGTACTTCTTTGGTAACATTGTCTTGGTTATAGTTCTTCTACTCAGAAGCTCACAACGGGGATCAAGAAGTGATGTGTATTTCTTAAACGAAGTGTCTACAAGTCCGGTAACCGGACACAGTATTCAGGGCTAGAGATCCGGTAAAAGGGGCGTTGCCTCTTTTTATATGTATGTATTATAGTAGGGCTACGCCTCTGTATGAATAATCGAGTATAAATGCAAAGACCAGCATCACAAATGCAGCAGGGTCATGTGTAGTGGAAAGGCTCAGGTGTATTGCATGGATGTGGGCAGTGGTTCGAATCCGGTCAGGACAAGTGCATGGAACGACGCTACAGTTTTTGATTTTTTTTCTTTTTAAAAAATGATTTTTGTTGTTTATTTCTCCTTTTTGGCTTTATTTAGGTCGAGAAATAAGACACTCTTGTACATCTTAGCCTATGGGGTCGTTGGGTTGTAGTTTTGGTGTAGTGTTTAGTTTTTAGAGCACCCTCTTGTACATGTTAGCCCCCAAGATCATGGGGTTTAGGGATTAGGGTTCTGATAAAAAGATTAAGTTCCATTTTGCACTACAGCACATGCGCACAAGCTGTTTTATGGAGAACAACGGACTGCCGGATCTCTAGCAATTGGAAACTGTGTCCGGTTACCGGACCTGTAGACACAGCCTTTCTTACAACCAGAGTCCTGTACTATTAATAGGGGCTGCATATCTGTTGTAATTATTTCCACTAATGCATCATCCAGCTTCTTGCACTTAGCAGAATTCTTTGGATACTTTCTTGTGGACAAAAGGCTCTCTACAAGTGTTATTTGAGTTGCAGTTGATGGTGAAACCTTTTTCTTGTTTTTTCTTGCTCTTTGAGACACTTCATATGCTCCTCAAGGAGCTTAAATGCTTCATCAGGTTGCTGGTGTTTCCACAGTGCTTCACCTTTGCTGTGCAGCTACCAACCAAGCAGACAGCATATTCTTCTTCCTTTTTGAAATAGTCCCAGCACACACTTCTTTCTTGTTTGTTTCGTCATCTCCTAACTTCTCTTATAGCTCAGTCTGATTATGATACTGCTACTGCAAAACACTGCTGAAATTATAGTTTGAAGAAAGTTTTAGAGTTAAGCTCAAGAACATGCATGGATCATGTGGTAAAGACTTAACTAGATTGTTCAGAGATTGATACAAAAGGACCTGGACCACAAGGTGCTAATGAAACACTTAAATTGCACAATAATTATAATGAATAAAGTATTGAAATTTCAACAATAATTATTCTTATTCTTAATTAAGGAACATGTGGACATATTAATGACATCAGAATGGGTGTGGTCATGTCCAGTGACGTCATATAAGTAGGTGTGGTCACAATACTTGATACCAGGATTTGGTATCGAGTACTTGGTATCGGAGGCCTGGTATCAGATATATGAGTACTTTGGTATCGTATCGCCCACCTCTAGCACCCAATATTTTCTAAGTCAGATGTTGCTTACTTATTAGATGAGCACTTATAGACACAATAATGATTGAAGGTATTCCCAATGCTGACATACAGTCATCTCTTCAAAAAAGATAGCATAATAGTCATCTCTTCATAAAATATAGCATAATTTTATTACGTATAACATCTACATTACTGTAATAAATATTTCAATAGTTGCTAGATGTAAGTTCTAGTGTAGAGTTTCGAGGTCTTTTTCACTCATCATAATTCGACTTTTGTTTTGATGCTGGTGTCACGATTTCAATCTCTGCTGTAAAAATTAAAGAAAAGGAAGAATTAATACTTGCATTTGTCAACAACTATCTAAAACTTTATGGCAAAAGGAGTTAGATCAGTTCAAAAATGGCCTGAAGAATATAGGAATTCTTGAACTGCTTCAGCAATATCCTATTCTAATGAAACCATTGTTCGTGTAATCTAAGAAACCATATATGAAAGCAACGACATTCTGTAAGACATTTACTATGAAGTGGTGACGAGATGGGAGTAACACAAGGGAACTGGAAGAAGCAATCATTTATTGTTGGACAAATTTTGTACACCAATGTGCAGGTATGAAGTTGTTGTCTACATGTGATTGATTAATATGTACCGTATGTCCTCAAATAGAAGCCGCGGCTACTATATGTTTCAGCTAATTCCAGACGGGGCCACTATTGGTAGGCGGCCACTATTGGAGGGTGGCTACCATTTCTCTTCTAGCAAACACGTGGCCGGCCACGCCTGCACATAACTGTGCCCATCACATGCACACAAACCAGTCACCATGTACATACACAATTGAGCAGATTCAGCTGAAGCATGGCAGAAATCTCTTTGGAAGAGATGGAAATCGAGTGTTGTTAGAGGCCACTATGTCTACAAGGCAATATGGAGCCCAGTTATAAGAGAAGTAGAGGTCTTGCCAGAGAATGACAATGAGCACAATTCACATGCACTCAGTGTACTAAAAGATAATTGCATTGTCGGTCATGCCCCGCGTGACCTTTCAAAAACAATGAAGTACTTTTTAGGAACTCCTGGAGCTCTGTTAGTTGCGAAATAACTGGTAAAAGAAAGAAAGGTGTGGGTTTGGAGGTTCCCTGTATCTTCACAGCCAAATTAAAACCAAGTTATATCAAGAGACTGAAAAAATTGACAAAAGTGTTGGATTTTATTCCGATAAGTGATTTACCTGTATATATAATAATAATCATAAGTGATACTTATATAATTGAAATAAATTCCCTCTGGAACTCAATAAATGATTAAATGTCAGTAATTTATATATTTAGCTAGCTTACAGTTGTCAACCGCTATTTCATTGGTATCTAACTCTTCATGACCATTAATTATATAAGCAAATGGATCTTTACTATCTTCATTTATGTGTACTGGTCTGAAAAGAGCTGAAATTTTCTCAGAAATATCTGTACGTGCTACTGCTGCTACCTGACCACCTTTGAGACAATGGATTTTGTTGTCATCGATAGCTACAGAAATGCAACAGGCTTCAAAAGATCTCTTGACGACATTTGGTGTCATGGACTCCTAAGCTTGCTTTACACACTTTAGACACATCAGTTTTGAAGGAGCACAAATATTTCCAGCGATAGTGTAAATTTTCTCCCCATTTAATAGCCAGTCATTATAAAGGGCCTTGTAAGCTTCTTTAAAAGGCTTGTTCCGGCTAAAATCAGCTGGTTGCACTAGGCTTGTTAATCAACCTGGAACAACAGAAATATCAGATTGAGTTTGCTCTACTACAGAACAAACACTATGCATTAGGTGACACTTGTAAGCATCCCAGATCAGCAATCGTCTTCCCAAACTAAGATTTCCCCAACCACTTCAAATCCAGTCTTTTGTTAGTTCCTGATTCATCCACCTATTTCTGCTCAAAGCAACGACTACTCCAGATTCCTTTGATAACTTTGGTATAGATCTGACACCTTTAAATAGTACATACGGTTTCAGCTTTACTTCATCAGCCATTGCTGATAAAACAACTGTGAATCTTGCTTTGTCATGACCAGTTGTACGTACAGGAGCAGATTTATCACCGGAATGAGTAATAGTCTCACCAGGCATATCTAGCCATAAAGGAGTCTCATCCATGATGCTTATCATAGACAGTGGATATTGCTTCCTTAACCTTAGCTGTCTTGTAAAGGAAGTTGTTGAGAAACTGCTGTTTTCCGTAGTGAAGAGAATCCATGCCTGGTAAGAAACTTTTCCAACCAGCCACGACTAGCTCTAAACTCTTCCTCGCTTTGAGGGGACAACTCAAGAGCTTTTGCCTAGATGCTGCTTCTAATCACTCTCAAATTTTGTTCTCGCAAACAGTCTATCTAAGATACAAGTTCTTCCATTTCAGGTTGTGCTACTTTTTGTCCTCCGCCATCACGTCTCTTTTTCTTGTCGAACACTCAGTCAAACTGTTCTTTGCTTTTTCTGTTCTCACTTGTTTTTCGTCCACATCAAACTTTCTGGCAGCCCCTCTATTACTGTTTTTCAAAGCAAATTCCACTACTTTGAGCTTAAAACTGGCATCAAAGCTATGTTTCTTCTTCGCAGGCTGAATGACTTCACAATCAGCCATTTTGATTTTGAGCACACATGGCATATTGATATTAACTAATTAATTTTGAATAACTGCGGCTTCTAATTGAGAGCAGCTACTATTACAATACATGTAAGCACAGAGGGGGCTACTATTAGGATGCGGCTACTATTCGAAGGGCGGCTTCTATTCGGGGAAATATGGTATGTTGTAGGATCTGGTCGCCAAGTTGGTGAAGGAGCAGTAGATAATTATTTATAAAGCATTATAATTTTTGTCACAGCCTTGGATTGTATACCTACTCTAGGGTTTGCTAGTCCTCTGGAAATTGAATTTATAAAAGACTATGATAAAGGGAGGTTGCCATCAGCCTCCACATGTACGCTGCCACTATACTTACCTCTTGTTGACTTTTTTTGAAAAAATGGACACAGCAATTATTGCAGCACAAATGTTTAGTGTTACATGCCAAGAATAATTGTTTCAAGTGTATTGTTAAGCACTGAATTCGCTTTTCACTATGATTATATTTAATAAGTATGATTTTTAATAGACTCTACTTTTGTTTTTTCATTGTTTGCCTTGATTTCCCTTTTTCTTTGACTAATCAAAAAAATTAATACTTTACACATTGTTTCTTAAAAACCATAGACATTAATATAATGGTCTAATCTACCACAACTTGAATTAACTAGTAGTTGAGATTGAGTTCTGAGTAATTGTTCCTGAGTAGCACTTAAACTAATAGAAATTGGTGGAACTTCTGCCCTTCTCATATCAACAGGACTTGGTCTACCTTCTTCAGCACCATAGTCAATGTTGATTTCACAATCAATGTTGTACTTTGACAGTCCTTGTAACCAGAGATAATTTGGAGTTAACTCATGCTCTTATGCAAGAGGATGACTATTCCAAGAACACTTAAATTCCATAAGCTGTTTGTCTAATCAGGAATGAATACATAATGAGTGCATGTAATTGTAACTCCTTTGTTGGTGAATGTAATTTCATTTCCTCCGTTTCGTAAAAAGTGAATAGAAAATGTGGCACTCACAGCGAAATGTGTCATGCCATAGGCGCTCTATGCGCTGATTATACAAGTAAATAAAAAAACATTAAAAATGGAATAATAGTAGGATTAAATTG
>NW_003546559.1:73581-74862 GCF_000090795.2 Amphimedon queenslandica
TGCTATTTGATGAGGCAGACATTTTTGTATGTCATTGAACAATTGCATACATATTTCTGCATCTTCTGATTTAAGCCACACACAAGCTTTTCAAAATGGAAATTCATGTTTTCACCAATTGGTCTCATTTTCTGACAACAAAGGAATGTCACACAAACATTATGATTGGAACAATGCCCGAGACATTACTTACAGTAATACAAGTATCAGGAGAGGCAGTACTGGCACTGTAGCTGAAGGCTGAAGAAGACATGCTAACACTGTAGTTGTAGGACTTTTTATGTAATACAGAATGAACAAATTACTAATTGCATCTGAAAAGGTTTTTTTGCAAATTTATTGAAACCAACATGACAGAAAAGTTCCATGTACATCTAGTTGCTACTCAAATTCATAATTTTGGCAATGTTTGTTTATTAGCAACATATATATACAGTATATAAAAAAAGCATAATATAATGTCATAAAAACCAAGTTAAGGAAAGATAACTTCATCTACGTCTATCAACAATACTTCTTGACCACATTTCTAGAGGAAATAATCTCTCAGAAAAGTCATTTTGTGATCAAAGTTAATCCCTGTAAATTCTTTTACAATAAAAACCAGTTATAATGCCAAGTATGTAGCTTTCTTGTACTTTTGATGCCCTCATGGCACGAATGAAAGAAGTTAAAGATGTAGAAATCTACAACTTTTTGCTGCCCGCAATTGGTTATGCTTTATTTTGTTGACAGTTGTAAGAAGCTTGATAGACTATCCAGATGAAAAATAACATCTGCCATGCATATTCACAAGCTTGAGACAGAAATACTCAGTCGCTGAAGAGATCTTTTGTATCTACCTATTTTATGAGGAAACTTGGAGGAGAAACATCACCAGAAGATAGGCCACATTTCTTATTCTGCTGTGGCAACTTTGCAAATCCATTTCTTCATGGTGCTAATGAAGTCATCACCACAACCTATATTTACGTTTATTCAGAAATAATGGCTATTTTATTGAAATGAAATGGGTTATGCTCATCAAACCACTCTTGTAATTTTAATGTAACATCCTGACTATTCCTTGACGTACCATGTTCAGTGTGTTGCTCACTAGATGATAATTTGTGTCCCATGAATATAGTCATGGCATCGTTAACTTCTGTTGATTTATGCATGCTATAAACCCACCGTAATAGAACTGATTCTGTTAATCCTCGACCTCTTGTTAGTCCTTCATGACTCCTAATAGATCTCATCATAACTTGTTCAATAGTTAAATTAGTCCATTAACTAGCC
>NW_003546559.1:74872-86418 GCF_000090795.2 Amphimedon queenslandica
AGATTGGTGTAAAAGCCAACTTGAGCAGTTTTCTAGTTTAAAAGATTTCAGTGTTGATAGAAGAAGTTGAAAGAAGAAAAAGTCTGAAGAATTTTGCACTAACTTGAATTTGGGCCTATTCTTCAGAAAGCTCTCGCTACATTACAGTCCACTTTAAAGGTACCAGGAGAATCGCTCAGTGAAGGAGAGCTCATCTAAGCCATTCATAAGGCTGTACAACGTAAAATAAAAGAGTTATAAGTGTTTGAAAATCATAGAAACAGCCGCCATCTTGAAAAATCAATCTCAATCCTACATATAGGCTACTGCCTATATAATACCAGCTATATGACTTCCTCTCCCAGTTCCTAGAACAGTCAACATAGCTCTTCCAACGTTAAAACTTATCAGATCCCACTTTGGATGGCAAGATATGTTCAGTGGCGGCCTCCAGAAAGAAATTGAGGACAGTATGGGTCATGATAGTACCTCAGGCATGTACATAATTCACTTTCCAAGAGTAGCCATCAATGCAGCCACGGATTACAATTCTCCATCGGATGAGGCAATTCAAACCATTATTATGCCAAAGAGCATTAGAAGATGGTACACGGTATACATGCTGACAAATAATATGTGAAGATCTATTCTGGACAGCTGTTCGGCAAACATGTAATAGACTCCCTTGTACTCTCCTTCAAGGAGCAAATATATTTAAACTTTACTGCCCCCACACCATTACTATACCATTATTTGGTGGCTGTAGATATTAAGATATATCATTTGCGCAACAGAATCAAGTTCCTGATCACTTATTGATGCTGAAGCAGCATGCTGTGTTACTATACCTAATTTGTGTGCTCGATGCCACAAAGTAGTTCCTGAGGTCATCACCACACAGCTGCCATGTATTTTCTAGCCTAATTCTAGGAATAACCATTTTTGTATAAACCTTTGGTCTTTCTGATTGTGGAGGTTGGCTACTTAATTGCAAAAACCAGGTCTGCCACAAGATCAAAAGCTGGCTAATAACAGACTGCAACTCAATGCAAGTATTGCAATATGTGATGCTGTCAATAGTCATTGGCAAGCTTCACACAACAGCAACAAATTCATCCATCATTTCCACACAAATCTCTATTCTGGTTATCATAGTGTCAACAACTTGAGCAGATGAAGGGTTAATTTGACTGCATTCACTAATAACACTTTCAATTTCAACAAACAAATCCATCACTTGTAACAGCAGATCTGAACAACAATATCACGAATTAAACAACCACACCTTAATCACACACTTCATGTATGTTTACTATTATTAATGATGGCTAACTGTAGTTTATTTGCGTATGTCTGACAATTTAATACGCGTTGTATGTGGTGACGTGCGGGACAATTTTAACTCTGAAAATCCCTCGCGGAATAGTGCATCTGTTACTTGGGAGTAGGTAAGAAACATTTTGTTTGCCAAACATTACTTATTGCGACCTGGGGGTGTAGCCCCCAGGTTGTCCTCAGATTGTTTTCAGTCACATACAATACATATTTGTAAGTGAACAATAATTTCTGATACACACGTTGTATTGGAGAAATAAATTTTTATGACGCCTTAGCAACTGCTGCCCATGCTAGTTTAACATAAGTGGCTGTGGTCAATCAATGGAAAATGGTTACCTCCTACCTATGGACTAGGCACTAAGATTTATGAAGCAATCATTTTTCTTGTATTTCCAACAATAAAGATGTACCAGAAAGGGCTAGGCTCTGCTCAAATCATGTCAAAGAATAAAGTAAGACCAAAAATGAAGAGTTTGAATTTGACAAAAAATGTTGCACCATTCATGCATGATAAGTACTCTAAAGGAACTCTGGAATATCAAAATGGACAATGCACAGTTGATACCACATGATTCGCTATTCATGCCAACTAGTTGCCCACACATGCACCTGACTGGTGTGGACCATGCATGGACCATGAATACACTATAGTATAGTGCTAAAACTATTATTTTTTATTATTCTATAATAAGGAGTGTTATTCATTTAGTCAGGTCTATTATAGTCAAGGTTTATATAGTTCAGTGCTCTTAACAATTATGGATAATATACTCTATGATATCTAGTACTCTGTCAAGTTGGGAATTCACAGGCTGCTGTGACAGTCCCTGCCATGATCCCCTTCTTGTCCCTCCCCTTCCTCTTCCTTCCCTTACACTTCCTTGGGATCCAAACCTATGAAACCATCCCTGAGAGGGCTGACCTACTGCCACCTTTCTTTCATGGCTCCTCTAATGCTTCCTGGCCTTCCCTTTCCTCTTCCTGGTCTTCCCTCTCCTCTTTCTCGCCCTGGTCTCCCGGCACCGCTACTCTCAGGTCTGGTTCCTGCACCACCACCACCACCTTTTCCTGCTCCTCTACCTCCAGCTCCTTGTCCTCGGCCTGCTACCCCACGAACTCGACCACAGTCTGCTTCTCTCAACACAGTGAGGCCTATGTCTCCCGGGGGTAAAAGTGGTCCTCAGGATGGCGGTGGTCTATCTCCGCACTGTAAAAGTGGTCTATCTTCAATTGGTAGTGGTAGTCTATCTCCTCCCTGTGTTGGTGTCCTTGGTGGAGAATCTTCGTGTACCTTTGTCAGCTCTGGAGTTCGACATTCAGAGTTCATCTCCTATTAAAGATTTACTACTGAAATAATATTAACATGCTTTCATTAACTTTAAGCATACATCATTATCATCTATTAGTTAGTCATCATATTCTACATTTTCATCTGCCATCCTGAATTTTAGTCCTTGACACTACTTCTTTACGTAGTAAGTGAATGCTTATGCAGCTGTTTTATTATTAATTTTAGGCTACAGTACAGGGTCTTTCACCAGATTTTACCAAAAATAATAATGAAAGAAGTCTCCTAGTTTATAATTAAATTTTCTGATGCCCATAAATGTAGATGTATTAATGCTGTGTGGAAAGCTTTAGTTGAATTCAAAATTGGCTCTTTAAATAATTTTTAAAGTTGTCCCAAAATCAGGCCAAAGGTACAGGACTTTTAGCAAATTTAGAAAAATGATAAGTAAAGAATTCTCCATTTTTATAATTTATTTTGATGCATATATGTGTATTTACATTGTGTAGTAATTTATGAATTTATAATGTTGACACTTACGTCTCATTATTCAATAAGTCCTCATTTAATCAGCATTAATTGCTCGCATAGTCATGTCATTATCTGTCTCATTCCTTATTAGAAGCTCTAGATACCCCCTTTTTCTCTCGAAGAAATAATATGTAAGAATTCATATACCAATCCCTCACTTCCTAATTTTTGTGTTCTTCATGAAGCAAAATATGGTAGTCATGGTTGACTACATACAGCTTCACTACAGAGCCTTGATTATTTACAAAGGATCCAATTCTTACTTTTAATAGCAGCTATCCACTTACTTCTCTCCTTTTCTTCCGAAAATTTGAAAAGCTCATGTTGCCGTCCAAAATGGAGTTATTCTACCAGTAACCAGTACCACACCCCTTACGCTAATTCTTTTGCTCAATGGTAAAACTTAGGCATGTTGTATATACTTGGGTCTTGGCAGGCCTCAATGGATTGCCATGCCTGGCCTGATGGTGGACATGATGTGACCATAGATGCGTGAACTAGAATCACGTCTAACCATGGATATGATCTAACTGGAGTATCTCTCATGTGTCACTGTTGAGCTCGAGACTATAAGACCTATTTAAAGACTAAAGTATTACAATTAAAGAAGTGAGTACTCTTAATTGATATTACAATAGTAATGTATAATACAAAAGAGTAAATACACAGCAAAATAGCAAATTCATGGCCATGTTCATGTATATAGTTTATTGTCGCATGATAGCAATGTCTTTAATGTAACTGTTGCTCTTGTACTTGATAGATATTGTAGTTGTTCTCAGTAAGTTGCATGCCATTGTGATAACTCTGTTAAATCATCAATGTAAAGCACTTTCAGGATCGAATTTTTTGCCTCTCCTTTTCAGTTCCACTCATGACAATGTTGTTTGTGCTCACTTCCTAGGGTCTGGATTTGATTGATTGAAGCACCTTATAACTAGACCACCTAACAAGTGTAATAAAGTTTGTTTCAAAATTATACAATATTAGTACAATGAATGCATGTTAGGTATATACAAAAATTCTGCACTTCCATTGTTTTGGCACCAAATAATTTAATAAGCTGCTCGCCATCAGCAGAAATTGGGATGCTCTCCCAAATAGCAACAGCTGTTTCATGTAAAGTGAGGCTTCTTAAACCATGGTAGGTATGCGAATATCAGTTTTGTAGCTTATGCCTTTAAATATTCAAGCTTACTTACATTTTCCTCTCCAATTGACAGGTCAATTATGTCACTACCATCAACAAGTAAGACGTCTTGCACTAGTCCTCTGGACACAGCTCTAGGAGGCTCTGCTGTTGGCCATCAAGTGGACTGTAATGCCATCTTCTAGTGTAGTATAGTACATTATTTCCTGCAGTTCTTAACTTACCTATATATGCCAGGTGAGATTTTGCTTTGGCTAGTTCATTAGGGAAGTTATTACACAGTTTTATTAACGTATCCCAATTGACATCTGTATCAGCATCAAACCACCTCTGAAATACCAACATAAGATTGGCATCTGCTGCTCCTGGTAATGGCATCAGATCAAACACCTTTACATCCGTTCCAATCCCTATTAGCACGTAATGGGTAGCAGAAGTAGCAAGCACTTTCATGACTGCTGCCATATTAAGCTCTTTGCCTATAATAGTAGATAACAATCAGTGAACTATGATTGCATGAACCATAAGATAGGGATAACATTTGTGGGAATAAGCAGGGAATTTTGAAAATTAAAATTGGTAATTATAGATCTAATATTCACTCAAAGAAAGTAAATGTGATAATTGGGGTAAATGCCTCACCTGTAGAGAACCCCTATCTTAATTATCTCCGTGGCCCCCTCAGTCTTTTAGTGGCCCCATGAAACATGTAGCACTAATTCTGATTGGACGATAATAACTGGCACACACATACAGTTGCTCTTAAAAAAGTCTATAAGACAATACAAACTCTAACTTACATATCTTCAACTTTCTTAATTGGGAAATAATTATAGTTAGCTTGTAAATGGAGCATTTCAGTACAAGCGGCCACTAATGAAAGCTGAAAACAATTATTACTTATTATAGTAGAATATTTACACAATAATTAAGTACTGAATACAAAATGGTCTATATCAATGAATTGCCCTATATTTAATCATGTACTCTTGCTTACATGCATATGCACTCATTATTCTGCTTATGGTTTATAATTTATGTACACATCCATGTAAACTGTTTAATTTGAACCCTCCCTATTTACATACCTCTACTGGATTTTACAAGTGGCATAGGATGCGTCCATTTCTCCTTTGTGAGATACTGGAAAGTACCTTTTTCCCTTCAGTATTGGCACTGATGTGGATGTTAAAGACAATCTTTATTTTCGTGATGCTTCAGGTATTTACGTAGCATTCTCTTTTGACATTTTTCATATCAACACTTTACTTTTTCATATTGACATTGTCCTTTTTTCTTCTCTTTATTAAGACGAGTAGACATATTCCTCAATTCTCCTTTTGATTGGCATCCTTTCTCTTTATTACTGCAGCAGACCTCCTATCCATTGATAATACGTAAATATCCTTATTGATAAATGATTGACATTCAGTAGCAAGACACGGAGGACAGGATCCTTTTACTCTCTGAATAGTCTCATCTTAGATTTAGCATATTTTTTTATATATATTAACAATACAAACTCATTAACGTAATAACAATATCAGCCATTACCTTCATGAGAGCATTCTGCCTTTTAGCAGTAGTGAATGACACATCATCAATACCTTCATTATTTGTACTTTAGACCTTTCCCGCAATGAATATATTCATGAAAAAATTGTTCTAAATAAAGAGCAGATATGAGTCATCAAAGCATCATGATGATGAAAACAACACCTACTTGTCGGATAGATACCATGTGCAGTGAGAATTATAAGGCTCTTGATCCTATTGCAAAGGCTAGATATGCTAATAAGCTCAAGTATCTGAACCTTAAGTTTGTAAATAACATGAGAAAGTGGCCTGCAATAGAATTTGGCCACATATTTTGTTATTATATTGACGGGTCAGGACTCTACACTAGAAAGCAGTTGCTGCAGTGGAAAAGTCTTGATGGTTATAATTACTTTCAAAGCGGCCATGTGAGAGATATATTGATATGGGAGATTGATTCTACATGTAGCATTTTAAAAGCAAAGGTAAATCCTAGCCAAAGCCCTCCTGAGAAGGCCCACATTTGCTGGGTGGCTGCAAAGATAACTGGAGACATCATATTTTGTCACTGTACCTGTATGGCAGGGTAAGTTCATGGATGGGTAAGTTTTATAGCATAATTTGTGCATTATAAACATGAATTGTAATTTATGAGGGCCAAAATAATATGGATGATTTACAAGAAATGATTGCATTTACTGCAACTGCCACACGTCTTTCTCATAGAGCATTATTTGCACATTTTGTGAGTTAGCAGTATCTTGAAAGTTTTCAACTATAACCATATAGATTAGGAGAAGGATGTTCTCACAGTGCTGCAATTTTATTCAAGATTGAAAGTGCTGTTAAGAATGGATACACAGCAAGCACTTCTACAGTTTGCCAATGGAATCAAGGTTTTTCCAAAAAGGTATAGTACTTCATGTGTGCATGCAGGAGGTCTAAATTGGTATAATTTTTAGCATGAACCATCAATGATTTGCAACATTGATTTCTCAAAACCATCAGCAAGCAGAGTGACAGAGGAAAATGACCAAAGTACAAGAAAAAAGAAGAGGAAAATTAAAGAGCCCACTGAAGAAGAAAAAAGAAACTTTATTACAACTCTCAGTGACATATATCCTGACTCTGCAGTTTTGATGGCATTCATGCCAGTTCGACAACCATTAGCATCTAATTATACTGCAGCCATATGTTCTCTGCCACGTACCATAACATATTTTCATCATCCAAAGTATCAACAATACTCCCATGCACAGCTGATGTCAGACTGTGATACCATTTTAAAAAATGTCTTAAGATAACTGAAGATGAGTCAAAGTATTTGGCAGAAAGCAGTAAGCTCCAGTCACAGTCATCTGTTTGGTGGGAGCATAAAAAAGGATGCCTGACCACTTCAAAGTTCTCCGCAATATGTCATACAAAAATTGAAAAACCCTCGAAGTCACTAATTTCTGACATTTTAAGCAGTAAAAAGTCACCTAAAGTTCTAGCACTTTCCTGCGGAATCGAAAATGAAAACACGGCACGAGAAGCATACAAAGAGATCACTTGACCATGAAGATTTTGTTGTAGCCTGTACTGGTTTACACGTCAGTGTTAGCTCAGCTCATCTGGGTGCATCTCCAGATGGGCTTACTTCCTGCAGTTGTTGTGGCAAGGGTATTGTGAAGATAAAGTGCCCATACAGTGTACGAACTAGTCTGCCAGCATCTGCACCATACATTGTCGAAAACAAGCTATCTAAAACACACCAATAGTACTACCAAGTACAAGGTCAAATGGGAATGATGGAGTGTTGTTATTCTGACTTTGTAGTTTGGACCCCCATCGATATTTTTATAGAGATGATTCCCTTTGACAATAAATTCTTTGAATCTATTAAAACAAAGCTTGATTCCTTTTTCCTGAAAGTGATTCTACCAAGAGTTCTAGTTGGTGAAAAGAAACCTAGGGACACTCACATCAGTAAGCAAGGTATATACTGTTACTGTTGAAAAGGAGAATTTGGTGCAATGATCGAGTGTGACAACCCATCATGCAAATTTGGTTGGTTTCATTTCGGTTGCGTGGGTTTGGTTGAAGAACCAACAGGATCATGGTTTTGTCAAGATTGCATTTAGAAGTTATTACAAAATAATTAAAATGGAACTCTACTTTTACACAAATTAACTAATGATGCGCACACAGTCAGTATTTTATCAATGTTGCACACACCATTTGATTCATCTTCATGCTTTAACATATTAACACGAATCCTTCCTTGTAAAATAGTATATTTATTCTTGAGCAATCCAATTACTCGTTCTACATGTATTCTCACTTGAGACAATTTCTTGGACATTTCAACATCTCTTTGAGAGAGTTGCTTCTTACCCCTAGTGAAAGCAGGAATTTCAAGTACAGCACAATGAACACTAATGTCATCTCTTATTGTAAAACCTCGATCTGCAAGTACCACGTCACCAGTTTGTAATAAAGATAGAAAACCACATTCTTGAGTCAGTTTTTGTCTGATACTCGACCTCCCCAACATTGACACAAAAAGGAATTTGTGCCAAATGGTGTGATTGAGACGAAAAACTTGGCAGTATTATGACTCTTGTAGTTAGAATATGTTTTACATCGAGCATCATACTTCTTAGGCATCTCAATAAAAATCTCCGAGCAATCAATTATACTTATACATAATGGATATATTTCCTTAATAACCATTGGCATATTTTGCTGGCAAAGCTCATGTGATGGCCATTTAATAAGAAATTTAACATGAACATAGAGCAAATCTATCCATTTGTTGAGTATTCTTGATGCAAAAGTGCTTGATATGAAAAATCTTACAGCTAAATCTTCAATTCGCAATCCTAGTCGAAGGCAACAAAGAGTAAGCAATAGTTCATCTTCCAGAGACAGAGATATTGACCTGCCAGGATGTGGTGCAATAAAATTTTAAAGGTGGTAAAATATTTTCCATGATGGTAAACCTGTAAAAATTTTTGCATGCTTATCATTTGCTCCAAGTAGCTGTACTGAAAATGTAGCCTTAAACAACTTCTCTTCCAAAAGATTAATCCTACTTATCAATTCCTGCATCTTTGAGGTACATTGTGATGTACAAATACTCTCTTCAACTGGTTCAGATATTCTCTGCCTATATGTTCCATCTTCATGTTGCCCATCCTCTTCAAGCTCCTGCTAAACATGGCTGCTTTCATCCAGAGCAATCTCTTTATGCTGCCGTTCACTAGTCTCGCATAGCTAGACCACAACCTCCGTGCTGGATGGCATACCCTCTGTGCTGGAGGGAACACCCTCCTTGTCAGAGGGTGTGATCTGGCTATGCAAGACTAACCATTCACAAGCTCCTTGCGACTCATTATCATGACTTTCCTGTTCAGCAACAGGCTCTTCTACATCGCTCTCAATTGGCTCTTCATCACTTTCAATAGTCTCTATCAGCTCTTCATCACTCTCAATTAGCTCTTCATCCATTTCTTGCTCGTCACTCAACATTCTTTTGGCTTTCCTTTCATTACATGCATGCAGAATCATCTCTATTTCTTCCGCCAGCTTCCTACTCTTCTTTTTCTCTTCAAATTCCTTCAATAGAGCATCAGTTTCCTGCTGCATTTTATCTACAACTTGATCAAGCTCGGCCTTGGATGTTGAAGGTACTTCAGCTCCAATATTATGGTAGGGCAAGACTACTTCAATACCAGCTCCATCGCAATTTTGATCGCGATTCAACAACCTTCTTGACTTTTTCTTTTGCTTTCCCTTCTTGTAAACTTCTGGAAAAATTGTTGGGACGTAGTCCGGATGATCAGGATGTGAATGAGGCTTGCCTATTATGTGTTTCATAAAATGACAATCATCAACAGGCATAACCTACATACCTTCAACTAAATGTTCATTGCATATCAGTGTATGGAGCCTAGGTTTCCATTTAGCACGATTCACAGCCATAGTCCACCTTTTCAGTTGAGCCTTATCTTTCAAAGGAAAGCTAAAGAACCTTAACCCTGCTTTCTTTCCAACGGAATTATGACATCCAACAACACAACAGTTATTAACCATTATAAAACATGAAGAAAAAGCAAAGGGCAGTTCAGAAAAAGAACAGAGAACAGTCAGTCTGTATCACTGATTCACTTTCTATTCCACAAGTAGGTGTGGTTTTCATCATTATGATGCTTTGATGACTCATATCCACTCTATATTTACAACAATTTTTATGAATAATTCATCGCGGGAAAGGTCTATAGTACAAAAAAGCAGTATATAATATCATTGATTCTGATAGACCAGTAGTGAAGGCTTCTAAAAACAATCACAAAATGACAATCTGTTGACACTATTGAACTAACTTTCCTTGTCATCCTTTTGAAGCTCCATTGGCTATTTTTTCTTCTTCGTGCTTATTTCTCATTCTTTCTTGTTTATTTCTCATTCTTTCTTGTTGCTGCTGCCATCCCTTTTTCATGATGACTTCCTCCATTCTCTTTTCTTTTTGCTAATTCCTTTTGATTAATAGACCCATACTCATTCATGTCATAAAATTCCCTTCCATCAATTGTTGAGAAATAATAAGCAAGACCGGGTTTGCTCACAGATGGAGCTGTGGCAAACTACAAATAACTTCTGACACCTGGTTTTGCTGTAATATCAACACAGTGTTGCATCTCAAGGGTTTAAGAAGAGGTCTTGATACAAAGTAGTGTTGGAGAAGTACTGACTTTTATATTTAGTACTAGTATTAGTTCTGTACTAAATTGGGATTAGTTTTAGTACTAGTATTAGTTCTGTACTAATTTGGGATTAGTCTTAGTACTAGTTTTAGTTCTGTACTAATAGGTGATTAGTTTTAGTACTAGTATTAGTTCTGTACTAATTTGGGATTATTTTTAGTACTAGTTTTTCTTCTGTACTAATAGGTTTAGTAATAGTTATAAGCTAATAGACAACTAGTTTAGTTCTAGTATTAGTTCCAGTGATTAGTAGGTTTAGTTTTAGTATTAGTTCAAATGCTAGTTCTAGTATTCTAAAATTTTTGTAGATTATTAGCATACTAAAGTATAAATAATTTTATTGCCAGTAACTATACATATGTGTCAGAACACAGTATTTGGAATGTCTTAGTGAAAGAATTAACTTTTCAACAGTACAGTATACAAATCACTTAATATGTAATGTACATTTTAGAGATAATCCTTGTTTTTGCGTATTAGTATTTCTCTTTCTAAATGGTAATCATTTAAGAGATTCCTTTTGCCCCTTGTTGCATCACCTCCATACAGACTCTCCACCGACGCAGAGAAGGCAGGAGTAGCTAAGAGTTCACAAGCAACTTGGAATAGCAGAGGGAAAGTAGCAGCATTAGAAATCCAATAATTAAAAGGGTCAACTTGAAGATCATCTTTTTTGTGACAGGTTTCACAATATTTCTCCAATTCAGATTCTTCGGGTGAAGCAGTAGAAAGTGTTGCACATCATAGACTCTGCTCTTTCTCTGATAACAGCTCATCTACTCGGCTAAGGTGTTTAAACCGCTTCATTGGGGGTTCTTCTTCTGTTTCCTGAGACACACTGGTGGTAGGCTCACCGGTAGAATAATCTTGGCTGCCAGACTTTCCATTAACAATCAATAATAAAATAAAAGATTTTGCTGCATTTACTTGATTGGTATTAAGTAAAACACGATATGGAGGGTTTAACAGAGTTGAC
>NW_003546559.1:87043-95940 GCF_000090795.2 Amphimedon queenslandica
TCGTCAAATGTGTTTTCTTCATCCTGAATTTCGATCACATCACTATCAGTGGTGGAAAGCTCTTATATAGATTGCTGCTTCAAAGCAGCAACCATGTTAGATCCATTATCTATAATAACACGAAATATTTCTGACATGGGTATATCCCACTCAGTAACAATGTGATGCATTAGATCTGCAATTCTCTCGCCAGTATCTGGTGAAGGGAATCTCCAAACAGCTAGTATAATCTGGTGATGCTTTTTATTGGTGCTACTGTAAAAGTGAGAAGTGACTCCTAGAAAAGCTGCCGACATTCCGGGTTTTGTCCATATATCAGCACATAAGCTAATCTTTTGTGAATCGCTTATGGTTGATTTGAGCTTATCCTTTAAACACTGATATACCTGATCAATCTCTCTACTGAGCTTTTTCCTTTGAGGTACATTATAACGTGGATCTAACTCTTTCAAAAGCTCTACAAACTCAGGACAATCCACCAGACTCAAAGGAACATTTGTTCCCCCCAACAAATATAGCCAACTCCTTCGTAATAGAAACATTTCGTCTTGACTTGACATCATACTTTGTGGCTGGATGAAATGCATCCGTAATAGCCATTTGAGAGCCTGGCTTTGCCTTTTTTGTGGTACCATTCATCTTTTCTTCCATCTCCAGAGCTTTATACTCAGCTGCATGTTGACTTTTGAGATGCTTTTTTAACTTAGTAGGAAATTGGCCTTTAAACTCCTTGACACTAACTTTTTCTGTGCCATCATCGCTAGAAGTGACAACTAGACAAAGAGTTTTATTTTCTTCTTTAAAATACTTGAAGAATTTCCAGACAGGACATCTTTTACTCCCCACACCTGCTGCAGTAGCCATGATTTGTATGTTAGCTAGCTAGAACTAGAAGCATGTGCTTGTCACATGAGCATAATGGTGATATGCATCATGTATGTATAAGTATAAGCTATATCATGCATGGTTCAATGGTTGCATGTATGTTATCAGATACTCATCTAGATTATGCATAGTGCACATGCATGGTTAGTACATTACATGTAGTAAGGTTTAGTATAGTATTAGTTCTAGCACATTGCATGTAGTCAGGTTTAGTATAGTATTAGTTCCAGTACATTGCATGTAGTCAGGTTTAGTATAGTATTAGTTCTAGTACATTGCATGTAGTCAGGTCTAGTATAGTATTGGTTCTAGTACATTGCATGTAGTCTGGTTTAGTATAGTATAGTTTTAGTATTTTACTATACTATGATAAAAATTGAGGTACTAAATAACAATATAGTTCTAGTACCAAAATACTGGTCCAACACTAATACAATGACTGCATACACAGCACTAACGACTATGGTGTTCCTAGGAAACACAAATTTTCCTCCTGCAAGTGTGACTACAGCAACTAAAGCTGTCTCTGTCAATGGTAGGGTTCCTTCAGATACTCTAATTCTTAGCACATACTCCTCTCAGTTTAGCAGTTGAGATTTGCCTCCATGTATCAGGAAAAATTCATTACTTGCTATGCTGACATCACAAAGAACCTCTAACTTATCTATGTGGTACATGTATGTATGTACATGTAGTATAATTATGTTAAACCAAAGCAACATACAAATGTACATGCTACTTGTGGGGCTGGTTTAACATGAACTTGAAGATTAACTATGATTGAAATTTATATTATACATTAAAATATATACTCTGTTTAATTGGCTGTAAAAGAGTTGAAAAGGATATTGCCAGGACAAGAACCACTAAAATATCTGGTAAAAAAGCAAGATAATTTTAATTATGCATATATAATTACATTTACAAGGAAACAGAGGATTAGTAGCAAAAGGATTATCCGGTTCTTCTGTTTGAGCTACAGTAATAATTATAGAGATTGTTACAAAAACAAAAATGTAAATCGTGTATATAATTACAAGGAGATTTAGCAAAATCAGAAGCTCAAGGATTATCTCTTTGACTTTATTGATTATCAAGAGCAGTACTACGAGCTATGGATTTTTATAAAAAGAAAAATGTAATACATGATGACAATAAATTTAACAATCAGAAGTATGGGGATTGTTGCTGTTTAACTTAATTGCCACAAGCATACTCACAAGGCTTCTGTATTAGCGATGCCACTTCAACAAAACCTGAATTGATGAAGAATAAGAATAATTTAATTTTTTTAGACAGTATCCAAAGTACCAACATACATTACTATAAAGCATAACTAGTTGTAACACCTGCTATGTACAAAACACCAAATGTATGTAATATTTATAACACACCGGCTAGTGCTATATGGCTTTTATAGGGACCGAGCTATAAAAGCCATATAGCAAGAGACTAAGATTTATTAACATTGTTAGAGTGAAGCCACACATTCCACAAGTGTGTGGTGTGAGCAGTTAGTTCCCATAAGCACAAAGCCTCAGTGCATGTATGGGGACACTGTGGTCACTTTTGCAGAAATTAAACTAGCCAAGCCATGTGTAAAGGTGTCCACACTATTTGGAACTCCTAGTGCTTCTCCCTCTGGTTCCAAATTAGCACTGCTAAACCACTTAAGTGTGGCTTTATCATTGATGTATCTCTATCATGATGAAGCCAACCAATTGAAATTTTTGTAAATTAGCTCAAAAATTGGCCCAAAGTCCCTGTACTATAGTTTTGCTAATAATAATAATAAGAGAAGCATTACAATAATACTTACAATCATTTGCTATCGTGCTTCCTGAACAACAAGACTATCACTCACGTAAGATACAGAGAACATCATCCAGCGCATTGGGTACCACACCAACTGTTTCCTGAAGGTTTGAAACGAGCTGGCTAATTTTGTGTGCCAAAGGCTGGCCAGTAAAAGTATCAAGGTAAGTATTCTTCTCTACTGATGATATGATTCCCTGGGCGGCACATTTCTTGACTTCTTATAATTGTTGAAAAATAGTTGGAGAACTTTGTAGAGCGTCTGATAGAGTGTGGTAATTGCGTGAAATGCTCCAGCACTCCATTTAGCTGGACCTGGAGGCCCAATTCATGTTACTGATCTGCAAATGCAGAGATAATTTGTGATATGGCAAATTCGCTAACTGATTAGACAAATTGTAGGATAATTTTAGATTAGATCTGCAGTTTATTTAGATACCAATTAATCATGTCTCTATTTCATTTTACTATTTTTAAAGGGTAAGTCCGGTCTATTTCTTATGAATTTTTTTTATTGGCTTAATGGAAAGATCTATGTCCAAAACCAATGTATATTCATTTTCAAAGCTCAAAAAAAATAATGCAGGGAGATATGAGCTTGCAAAACTGCTGCATTTACATCCTGTCAAATGACTTCCGGGTTGGGGGCGTGGCCTCGCGTGATATCACTAAAGGGAGTCATTGCAGTGCAGCAGCTATAGTACATTGAAGGTCCACAGCATGCCTAACTACTGTGTAGCTTTTGGGTGTAATAATACTTGCAAAAAGGAAGGAATAAATGTTTTCAGATTCCCAAAAGACACTGCCTTGAAGAAAAAATGGACTGATCAGGTAAAGAGAACCAGAAGTAATTGGACTGGGCCAAGCAAAAACTCAGTTGTGTGCTCTGAGCATTTTACAAAGGATTGCTTTGACAGTGCTAATGATTTGTACAAGTCATTTGGACTAAAGAATGTAGTGAGGTTAATGGAAGGAGCAGTACCTACAGTATTTAAAAGAAAGAAGACAGTGAGTGAACGGGATCATATAGCAAAGAGAAGGAGGGCTGTAGTACACCAAATAAGAGAACACCTAAGGATATTTATTTCCTGATTTAGTATGGTTTTTAGATATTCATTGTAGGTTATGAATGCCATAGGCCAAAGTACTAGCCACGGTGACAATCAACATCATGATTCAAAAAAAGAACCAGAAAAATCCACTGATGATGATGATATGCCACCTACTGTAAGTCACATATGATACAATAATGATTTTAAATTCTGTAGTCATTAACTGCCGAACACATATATGTACCAGAACCTACTAGACAGCACGTATGCACCCAGACATTAGAAGTAATGAAACAATCAAAGTGTAAGGACATACGATCCATATGACTAAATGTTATTGATGTGCACAATTTTATAGCTTTACAAACACAGTCTCTATCTGTATGTGATGTTGGAATTCAGTGCACTCTGCTTGATGATGTTGGAATTAATAGTCCTACGGCTTATATGACAGATACAAGTGATAATAAAAGTACTTATGGATGAAAATTCTATTGATGAGAGCGCAGATGAATTATGTGAAGATGATGACACCTACACTGATGAATCAGAATCAGATAACAATATTGAAATAGCAAAGTAGATACAGAGATCAACACTTTTACTTTTATTGTTCTTTATAGCTTTCAACCTACTAATAAGTACCTAGTATATGAAGATTTTTTGTTAAAGCTGTTTTCGACATGTCTTAAATGTCATTCTGAAAGTCCTGCTCTCACAAAGGTAGTAATTGGAAGTTTTCTTCGAATAAAGCAAAATTGTGATGTTTGTAAAGCCGAAAATGTATGGGATAGCCAACCATTTGTCCAATGTTTTCCAGAAGGAAACCTTCTACTTTCAGCTGCTATTCTTTTCAATGGCTGCCAACCAGAGAAAGCACTTCGTATTTTTAACACTATTGGATGTGCAATCATAAAATGCAGTTCTTTCTTTGATCATCAGAATAGATTTCTTTTTGCAGCTATTTTTAAAGTTTGGGATTTGAAACAGCAGTCTTTTTTTGTTCAGCTTGCAGAGGAAAAAAACACCATTGATTCTTGGAGGGGATGGTCGGGCTTATAGTCCTGGACATTCAGCCAAGTATGGTTCTTATTCAGTGATTGAGCTAACTAAAAAAACAGTTTTAGATATTCAATTAGTCCAAGTGAGAGGTTTTTATCTGTGCATGTTACACTAAACTTATCTAATTAGAGTAATGAAGTTGCAAGCAGTAATCACATGGAGAAAGAGGGTTTAGAAAGATCTGTAAAAAAACTTCAAGACAACAATCTTCTCATTGATACACTAATCACTGACCGCCATCAACAAATCAGTAAATGGCTAAGAGAAAAACACCCCGAAATCAAGCATTACTATGATGTCTGGCATCTTGCTAAAGGTATGACTATCATTGTTCTATAGTGTCATTATACTTACTTGATGATTAACAGGCATCAAAAAGAAACTTATAAAGTTAACCAAACAGAAGAATTGTGACCAAGTACAAGACTGGCTCAGGAGTATTGTAAACCATTTATACTGGTGCACTATGTCAACACCAGATGGAAATCAAGAAATGATCAAAGCGAAATGGGTTTCAGTAGTTAATCACATGCACAACAAGCATTCTCATTCAGGAGTATTCAAGAAGTGTTGCCATAAAAGGCTTCAGCGAAAAAGAAAGTGGTTAAAAATAAGTAAGCGCAGTAGTTTCAATACACACTTAATTGTTTATGTCTTTTAGACTCAGAGGCTAGTGTCAAACTTACTGACTTAATTACCAACACAAGATTATGCAATCAAATCAAGAAGATGTCACCTCAACAGCAGACTTCATGCATTGAAGCTTTTCATAGTGTCATCATTCACTTTCTTCCTAAATCAGTGTCATTTTCATATAAAGGAATGCTAGCAAGGTGATTTAGTAATTTAAATTCCAAAACTAAATAGCAATTTGTTATTTTTAATTATAGGTTTAGATTAGCTGCATTACATTATAATGAAAACAGCAAGAAGCTACCAGCAACAACCAAGTCTGGAAAAGAAAGGTATGCAGTTTCTTTTCCAAAATACAAACCACAGGGTGGTCATATAGTTCGGCAAATAATGACCCCTTCTATTTATGGTATAAAACTTACATCATTACACTAACATTATAATCATAATCATAGAGTATGTGCAAGAGTTAATTAAAGAAGCCATAAATCTGGCCAGTAATGATGATTCTCAAGCAGCTGCCCAAGATTGTTTTTTTGATGAGATATACAGGCAAACTGAGCCACTGTCTTCTTCATGCATTCATCCTGATAAATCTCAAGCTATTCAAAATCATTAAGGCAGATTTAACTCTTAATCATAATTAAGATTATTATTATAGTCATAATTAATAAATGATCACCATTAATCGATAGTTGGGTATTTAAATCCAGTGTATGTATTTGATGGGTCAGAAAATGTTAAACGTATTTTATTGACAGCACAAGACGGAAGTACTACACGTAGGTCTCTCCCAAGCCAACCCCAACACCATCGTGATAATTGCCTGTATGCGGTGTATCTGTATTTCCTATGCATGATGAATAATTATGGTTATCAACAGTTGCACTATTACTTACTCATTATTTTATTAGTGCTGTATATGGTCCGTATTGTTGCCTGTAATTAAAATAAGCTGTTTGCAACACCCACGTGTTTAAACATACAGTTGAAAATCCAGGATGATGTGTTATACAAGGTACTGCATGTGAAGGATCAGGTTCAGCTAATTTAGCCAATATTACATGTATTTCTTTACAACATATGCTTTCTCTATATGTTGGCATGTCTACACAGTTACTACACAAGCACCTTCGGTAAGACAGAATCAGTACATCATAAAGGACTGTAAGCTTACCAATCAGTATTTAACAGCCTTTCTGAGTCTTCTTCCTCAATTTCTGTACTTTCTTCACTCTCAGAGCTTGACAAAACTGGTTCATAGTTGTAAGGTTGGATATTATCGAGATCAATATTATCTTCAGATGTCCATGAGGACCAAGACTTCAGAATCAGTGTCACTAGCCATATACCACATGTACTGCACTGCAATGACTCCCTCTAGTGACGTCACACGAAGCCACGCCCGCAAACCGGAAGTGAATTGAATGCAGCAGTTTTGCAAGCTCATATCTCCCTGCATAATTTTTTTTTGAGCTTTGAAAATGAATATGCATTGGTTTTGGACATAGATCTTTCCATTAAGCCAATAATAAAAATTCATGAAAAATAGACCGGACTTACCCTTTAAGACAATCTTTTGACAGCCAGGCCAAGAAGCAGGGCCAGTGGCGGGAGGAATAATAATAATAAAACATAGAGCTATAATTGATATTAGACTTATATGCACATGTAAAAGTTAACTTTTTAATTTAAAAAAACATATAATAAAGTCAAATATCTTTAAGCGTAAAGTGAACAGAAAGAATAATAGCAATGCGTAAAAGTAGTGGGTTTTTGCTTCCAGTTTGCACAATTATCATAACCAAAATCACTCCTAATCATGAAAATAGAAATAAGTACATGTACCATAACACCAAGTATGCAAGATATACATTATTATCATCATGAACGGTGCTACTACTACTTATTGTATAACACTTATCTTAATTTGTTGCTGTACCAAGAATACAATGCAGTAGTTGAAAAGCAGCTGACTAAATGAACTTGAGTAGCCAATATTGAGCAGCTGTAACCTTAAATTCAGTCTACTTTACAAATAAATTTTAAATTCAATAGTTAAATTAATACTTACACACGAACTGTTACCTATCTCCATGTTACCAATTTTTTACTAGACAGCCCTGTGTGTGTGATGTATTTGCAATGGATTGCCGGTATTGGTGGTGCAGGATGGGCTGGCTTTGTAGATAAACATAGTGGCGCACAAAAAGATGGGTGCCTAACAACTTCGTCCCATAATACATTTTGATACTGTTGTCCGTGTTTGAAGATAGTAATAATTATTGTTGTTTATTTAACTCTTAATATAATGAAACATACAATGAAAAATTCAATCTTCACCACGGGTCCAGTCATCAGAGGACAGTAACCTTTTCACTGAGGTTATTGTGTAGGAGCCAGCAAAAACAAAATTCATAATTGAGATAAAACAGTCTATTTGAAATTACTTCTCCTTGCTGCTGTTACTGGAGTCAGACCTTTTGCCAAAGTTGTCTCTTCACCAGTTGAAGTAATAATATTTTTCATTAATTGGGGCGAGCCTGAGCTCGCCCCACTCTAGCTATACTCTCAGTCACGCCCCCTCTGTCCCTCTGTCTGTCTGTCTGTCTGTCCTCGTACGTCACCCCTATTTAACTGCATTCGAAATAATGCGGTATTTGAAAAAATGAAAAAAATTATTGCTCTTATTGTCTTTTTTCCATCATATACGGTTTTTTGTAACACGTGTTGTTAGTAGTGAAAAGCAAGAAAACTTTTAACTATAAGAATTGTTACTTCTTATCAGCTATGAGCAGCTTTCAAGGAAGTAGCAGTAGCAAAGAAGAGAAGCGGCTTCTTCGCAATGAACGTGACAGAGAGAGAAGGAGAAACGAGACGTCTCAACAGAGAGAAGCTCGGCTAGCTAAAAGGAGAGTCAAGGATGGGGCTCGTCGAGAGGCTCGTAAGAAAAGGAGCAACAGCTACAGAGACAACAACGTTTATCAGTGGACAGGAGTAGGTCTCGATCGAGAAGACAGCGTGAGACAACTCCTGAGAGAGAACTACGCCAGGCTGGAGACAGAGCCAGGTCTCAAATGAGAAGGGAGAGAGAGACAACTCCTGATAGAGAACTGCGCCAGGCAGGAAACAGAGCTAGGTCTCAACTGAGCAGGGAGAGAGAGACAACTCCTGATAGAGAACTGCGCCAGGCTGGAGACAGAGCCAGGTCTCAACTGAGAAGGGAGAGAGAGACAACTCCTGATAGAGAACTGCGCCAGGCTGGAGACAGAGCCAGGTCTCAACTGAGAAGGGAGAGAGAGACAACTTCTGAGAGAGAACTGCGCCAGGCAGGAGACAGGACTACGTATCAACAGAGCAGGGAGAGAGAGACAACTCCTGGGAGAGAACTTCACCAGGCAGGAGACAGATCTAGGTCTCAACTGAGAAGGGAGAGAGAGACAACTCCTG
>NW_003546559.1:96698-97879 GCF_000090795.2 Amphimedon queenslandica
AATAGAAGTGATACCATGCAGTGTAAATAGAAATAAAAAATAAAGGTCCATCTGACAGTCATACATGTCTTCTTCAAGTTCTTGTTTTTAAATTTCAGCCCCTAAAACATTATAAATATGATAACCTTTGCCCAATTAAGAATCAAATGGATGTTGTCATTTTCAACTAAAACCGAATCATATTTTCTCTGGTTTGCACTGATAAGCCAAAGGGGAAAAATTTCTTTTGTTGTTTTACATTGTTTCTAGTAATGTATAAGATGAGTGCATTAATAGTGTAACCTATATAGCATGTAATCATAAATGTGTCAAATGTTATAAGGTGTGCGTGTGTGTACGTGTTAGTTTGAGTTAGTTAACAAGTATACTTCAGTGGTGATCACTTGAACAACACAGTCCAAGACTGCCAAATTATCATCCAAGACATTAAATGCCACACACAAAAAATTATAAAAGGTAACTACTAATTTAATATTAATAATACATAATAACTTTAAAATGAAAACACTACACCACAAAGACTTACAACGATAGTAACTGTAACTATACTGATGATGATAATAACAAACTAGATAAAGGTCAAACTTTTTAGCTCAGTGATCTCATGCCATCAGCAGTGTTCCAGAGTCAAAAAGGAGTCCAGAATCATTACTGATGAAAAAATCACTCCTGATCCAGTAGAACAAGACTGAATTTTTGAATCCAGGATCCAGGATCAATTCTAATGAAAGATCTCTCCCTGATCTGGTAGAATAAGCCTGATTCATTGAATCCCACATCCGGGACTGTAGACACAGCGTAAAAATAAATGTGCACCAATATAAAAATAATGATACCATTGTAATGTGATGATGAAGGAGTAACATGAGAAGCTGAACCTACTGTACAGTTGATGAAGTACATGTAACATGTAAAAGTAAGAAATTCAATACCAGGAAGTGGTGATAGACATGTAACTGGTGATACATCTGGTAGATAATAATTAAATCTAACTGGAATAGTCAAATTCTGTGGTGCTTTTTCTAAATACAAGACCCCTTAAGAATAAGAATTTTGAAAAAATATAAGTATTCCTCTTTTATCTATTATTGGAGACACAACATATGGGTTTCAATTTTCTGGCCCCACAAAAATAATAACAAAAAATTACAATTCCAAGTTTACCTTTGCATAAGAGGGAC
>NW_003546559.1:97889-100708 GCF_000090795.2 Amphimedon queenslandica
TGGACAAGAATATCAGAGGAGTGCTTGCTATGGCTAAAAGATCAAGAAGCTCAGTTTGGAACTACTTCAAAAAGATAGAAGACAGCTACATGTAAGGTCGAAGATTGTCGCACTAAAATTAAACAAGCTCATCGAAACACCAGCAATCTACTGAAACATCTAAAAACTAAACAGCAAAGAGCATGAAGAATGTGCAGCACAAATTGCAGCAGAAAAGAAGAAACGTGGTGAGCCAAAAGAAGGTCAAATAACTCTTACACAATCTACTGAGCTGTCTCAGAACTATCCTAAGGAATCAGCAAATAAGGCAAAATAGATGCTCTCATCAAAATGATAGCTACAGATCTACAACCTGTCTCTGTAGTTGAAGATAGAGGTTTTAAAGTGTTTGTTCACACTCTTGACTAGCGATATGAAGTTCTATGTCGTCAAACAGTGATGAAAAGCTTCCAGATACATATCAAAACCTCAGAAGCAAAATAATGAGTGAACTGGCTACTGTAGAGCATGTGGCTATCTCTACTGATATTTGGACATGACTGCAAACAAAAGCATACTGCTGTAATACTAATATTTCATTATTATTGTCCATTTTACCTTTTCTCGTTTTGCACCTAAAAATATATATTTCTATGCCTCAATTAACAGAAATCACTTAGCTTGCATTCTTCCTTTCATTGGATATTGCATTTACATTTCATCTTCTATTTATAGCATTTCATTTTTGCCACACCCACTTAGTCATATGACCTATAATTCTTAATTCTAAGAAGACGGGGAGTTGTGGAAAGATGAAATAGGAAGATATAAGAAAATGTGCAGCTGAATGTAGGGGATATGACTAAGTTGAGCCCGGATGATGAGTGACCAATGACAATTAAGTAATGCCAAATTCTTGCATTTGCATGAGTAGTCAGTACCATTGTAGCAAGAGTACTTTGTCATTAACCACAGGAGTCAGCATTAGATGTGGAAAGTCTGAAAAAAAGGTAGGCAGAGTGGGCCAGGAGGAGCACCCTCTTTTTGTGAATGTCAACACACCCCTTTAACAATGTGGGCCTAGATGCACAAAAGTACGAAGTAGAAGTGAAAATGCAATTATTATTACGATTATTATTTGGCATTATTAAGTTTGGCAGGTTTCTCTTTGCCAGGTTACTCCACCAGGGTTGTAGATGATGTTAGGCCAATTTGTAGTGGGCCTAGACCTTGACTGTGGTGGTGCTGACTTAGTTTCATCAACAAGACAGTCATCATCTGTACTTTCATTGTCACTTGCAATGTTTGTGGAAAGTTTTTGATGCTTATTTTGTACATTTTGACACGGAGGAGAATGACTCCTCTTCACAGGTGTTATTGGAACATTGCTTGTGTGTACTGGCAAGTTTTGAACAATTTCTTTTGAAGGAGGTGGAACTATGTCAAGTGAACCTGTCATTTTATGCTTAGTTGGGACTTTGAGGTATGACGTACTGGGGTAGGTCAGTTCTATAAAGGTTCCTAAGTCTGTTTAATTAAATTAAACTTTTAGAGGAGACCTTGATAGATTTTCGATCAAATGCTACTAAATGTACCCCTGATAATGTCCTAACACGTGACAAGGCCTCAAATGCCATGCCATCAGCAAAGATTTCATCTGATAAATCTATAATGGCACCAACTAAGGAAAGACCTTGGCATTTGTGGATTGTCATGGCAAATCATAATATGAAGGGCAACTGAGTTCTATATATATGATATTTATTCATAATGGTAACTTTGCGACTGACTTTTTCAACTTGATAAGATTTATCAATATTATCAAATTTTACTGTTACACGCTTAGAAGTTATGGCCAATGCAGTGCTTATAGCACCATTGACCAAGCCAGAAGCAGTGTCAATAATGCATGAGAGCAATACACGAGCTCCAATGGCAATTGTTAATATATACTCAAGGCCAGCAGTATTGTTACATTCTTCATTTAGTTTATCCTGACAAGCTTTTGCTCTTGGTAAAACTATCATAGACATCTGTACACTCAATTTTTATTATTGGTGACTTCAATAAGTTTAACATTTTTTCATTAAATTCTGAACAACTTTTTTAGTTGGAAATAGACACACTGGTGACTTTCCAGCTTGCTGGAGTTCAGAAAACGTTTCAGTGACAGGATTGGTAAAAACTCTGTCCTCCAAGACACGAATAGTTTCAGCAGTTGAAAAGCTACGCCTAACACAGTCTAACATTGTGCAGAACACTTGATCATCTCATTGATTGTAAGTTCACGATATGTCATTGTTTCTTCCCATATATTTACAGCAGTAGTGCTGCCAATTTTATTTATAATGGTGGTATTGTCATTTCTCTCAAAAACTGATTTACCAGTAACAGGATGTAATTGAAGCAAATCTCCAACCAGCAAAATATTCTTACATCCAAAATAAGAAGCACCTCCTTTAAACAATTCATCCAGTCTCAAATGCATATAAGTGAGATTGAGACTAGATACCATTGAAACTTCATCAATGATAATCAATTTCAGATTACAAAGTGAAATTTTTATTATTGTATGAGAATCTGAAGTCAAACTCCAATAAGTAGCAGTTTTACTGTTGTGCTCTATTGGTAATCAAAACAGTCTGTGCAGAGTTACTCCTCCCACATTGAATGCAGCTAAGCCAGTGGGAGCAGCAATTGCACATCATCAGTTTTCTAGAGACTGTCAACAAGTGCTGTAACAGCAGCTATTAAAAAGGACTTTCCAGTTCCTCCAACACCACTAACAAACATGCTTAGTGGTCTCATGTTATGACATGAACATTTTGCTTGTTCATGAT
>NW_003546559.1:100718-103881 GCF_000090795.2 Amphimedon queenslandica
AGCATTAAAGTTGATACCTTTGCCTTTGATCATTATTATTTGTGATTGCTGGAAATTAGTTGTTATAATATTATTATTTTGTTAATTTTATTTATTTATTATTATTATTAAATAGTGTTTCATTATTATTATACTTATAAATCAGTAAGGGATTTAGTATAGGATACAGTGAAAGAATATTATTATTAAAGCACAAAATAACAGATAAAATTTAAAATCATACAACATCATCATCATTATTATTATTATTATTATTATTACCAATAGTTAACCAACAGCTTGCAAAACAAAATACAAAAAAATTATTATTATTATTATTACCTGTTTGTTATTACATAATATTTTCTTCATTGTATAGTAACCAATACATGGAAACAAGATGACGATCCTAGCTGGCACTAGAGGTTATTGGGAAGCACACAGTCTTACACAGTGATTCACTATACTCTATGGGAGGATATATGCAAGGGAATCTTTCACTATTGGCCATACGCGCTGTGGGTGGTGGCCATTAGATAAGGAATCTCACAATACTGTCTATTGGCCATACACGCTGTGGGTGGTGGCCATTAGATAAGGAATCTCACAATAATGTCTATTGGCCATACACGCTGTGGGTGGTGGCCATGATTGGATTTAGATGTGGGAAATTTTCCATACATTCATTTACACATAGGACAAGACAGGAAAACCTCTTACACTCAAAGGAAATAATGATGACTTATCTCTGTGACTATGCTCTAGTGCCAGTACAACATTTTAAGCCTTTTAAAAGGTATAATAATATTGTCGATTGTACTCACATAATTTTTTGTCCCCTTTAGGCCCCACGGGTGGTAGGGTGGGGGGCCAGCAAAGCAGTGACACATTTTCGCGAAGGTGCTGGCTATCACCATTTTTGGTGCAAGATCACTGCAATCAAAGGATTATCATCTTAATTAACTCATTTTTGTATTTTGCTTTTATAATAATTCAATTATTATTATCATTTTAAAATTATAAGGTTGTTAATTGCTCACACATTGACATTTGCATGCATGTATATCAATTCTGGTTCATTTATCAGTTAGCTCCATTGTTGCTTTGTAGTGCTAAATCAGCATTCTGAGCATTGTATCTTGCCCTTATGCGTAACCTTTCCTCTTCTTCTATTCTTACTCTTCTCTTTATGGCTTCCTCTTCCTCCTGTCTTTTTATTTCATCTTGTTCCTTCTTCATTCTTTTCTCTTCATTACTTTCTAGACTTTCTATTTTTCTTTTTAAACTTCCCTTCTCCTTTTCCAAACGACTGCAGTATCTCTCCCTGTTGTTATACCTTTTCCACTTAACCAATTCTTCATTTTTTCTTCTGATCTCTCCACGTAGTTCTGTGAGTTCTTTCCTTTTATCTAATGTAGTAACTATGACAGCAAATGACTTCACTGACTGAAAAATAAATCTTACTATCAGGAGCATTTGACTCTTTTGAGGTATTCGTTGTGGGAGTGTTGGAGATGGCTGGACTTGAAGCTTTCTGTGGCGTAGATCTAACTGCCCCCTTTTCCTCTTCTCTTTCAAAGTTCTTTTCGGAGTTCTGAGTCTTCTTCACACAATTATCAATAAAATTATAAAAAGTAATTAATTAGAAAAGGTACTAAAAATAGAAAGAGACCTTAAGTAGGGTATAGGCTAAAGTCTATTTTTAGTCACAAACCACTCCCCATCCAATGCCTAGTTCCACGTTGCGCATGCGCAATTCGTTCACTCTGATCACTAATACGTGGCTCTCCATGGTATGGTGAATGTCTTGAGTCGTGAGATCTACTACAATCCTTTCTAAGGCTGTCTCCTAACTCTTCTCTATATTTAATTTACGTTCTTTTTTGACATTATGTCACAGTCAACTCCTTTGAAACTCTCGATGGCGGAGGAATATGATGTCAATGATATACAACTCAGTGAAAACGCCACAGTTCACGGTCTGATAACAGAACTGTCCCCAGTTAGAAAATTGTCGTTATTTTAGTGGCAAAATGACAGATGGAATCAAAGCAGCACGCTTCATTTCCTTTGAACCCTCACTGAGACCAACCTTTGCTAAGTTTAAGGAAGATGATTGCCCTGTTGCTGTAGCTGGATGCCATATTCAAGAGAATAAGTTTGATTCTACCTTAGAAATCAAGACTGGAAAGCATACGGTTATCTCTCAATCACCCAAGAAATTTAAAGTTGACACTAGTGCTCAAGCAGAAGACAACAGCAGCATAATTACTACAGATCAAATAATTACAATTGGCGTAAACCAACAAATTACAATAGTTGGAAAGATAGTTAATGCTGGTGCTACTGTTGATATAACTACAAAAAATGGCAAGAAACTGAAGAAGCAATATTGTATTTTACACGATACTAATGGGAGCTGCAGGATAGTTTTGTGGGAGGACGACATAGGTAAAGTAGAGAAAGGCAACTGCTACAAATTGATTAATATACTGGTGAGGCAATATGATTCGGTGAAATACTTGTCTATTTCTGAAGGTACCATAATAGAGCGTATTGACAATATTGAGTTAATATCTGACAGTGAAGATCTACAAGATGTGCCTCAAATTATGGTTGCAGAAGGAGAGATAAGTGCTGTTCTATACATCAATGACTACTCAGTCTGTATTAGCTGCAATGGCAATGTTCAATCTACTGATGGTAACATAGGCAGATGTATCAAGTGTAGTGCTACAGTGAAAATGTCTAAATGTATAGCTCATCAATCTGCCCGGTTCATTGTTACTAGCTCTACCAGAAAGAACTGGCAATTAACAGCATATAATGAACAACTAAAAACAATGACAAAAAATGTAATGGGAGAATCACTAACTGAAAAACTACTAAATATTGATCAAGTTAAACTTACGTATGACTCCAATAACATTGTGAAAAATGTTACCACCACTTAACTCAATTTAGTTTACTTATTACTCCAATGATTAGAGCTACTCATGAATTTTTCCAATTTTTGGTAAAATTTACTACAAAACCATTATTTTTGCTCAGTACTAAAATTTAATGCGCAAAATGCAGCTCAGGCTCGCCCCTTAATGTTCTACATTACTTCTAGTACTAACATAATTTTGTGCTGCATCATAAGTAGCTTTAACACAATCTACGCATAAATAGGGGTGACGTA